>NC_045740.1:26036994-26041182 GCF_008692095.1 Etheostoma spectabile | reverse complement strand
GCCTTTCGTTACGTGTCTCTGTAAAGTGCTGTTCTTGGACAGTGAAGATTACAGAGCATCCGTGGAAACCTTTTCTCTGTTTCTGTGGAGAAGTAAAAACAAGATAGAGGAAACCTGACACAGTAAAGCTTATCCACTAGCTAGGCTAGGGTTTCATGATGGATTACCCTTGAGTAGCTTACAGTGGACGTGGTTCAACCATTTAGGATGAATATATACTGTAAGTACGATTGGGCGTTTAGAAAACCATCATATAGGTTTATCTTATATGCTGATATTATAATACACCGACCTATTTTTTTCCTGCAATGTCAACGTAAAAATCAGAAGCTATAACCCTCTATTTTAAAAGTCTTTAATGAGTTATTGGTCTGTCAGTAAAGACTTTTTTGACGTAAAGCCATTTGATGATGTTCCGTTAAAACAAGGTATGGCCGTATTTTCACATTTTTACATCATATGCTATTAACATTTAACAAAATGTCTTTGATAGGTACTAGTTATCTTGAAACGTTTCCCCTTCGTATGTTCTACAGAAACAACTATTGCAGGCGGGAGAGTAAAAATTATAAATTTATTGTTGTACCACAGCTTTCACCAAGTGGTGTGCTCTTTAACGGTTCGGTTTGAAGGTCTTCTATATTTTGTTGTTCTTCTTGGCGTCTCTGGTTGACTCTCGTCAGAAGCAAATGTCCTCATTTTCGTTTTGCTGCATTATGATTGGTAGAGAAACTGTATTAACAGACTGTGTAAACGTCTCTCAAATTCGTAATTTTAACAAAAAAAATAGATTTGGCGCGGAGTCTGGACCACTGAATTCCATCATATTCGTTTTTCACTTTCAGCCACCAGAGCTGCGTGACTTCTCATGACTTGCATCCATCTTAGCGGCGTCACTCTCGCGTGAAAGCAGGTTGCCGGGGGTTAGGATAGACTGTACGTTCGGAAAAAAACAATAGCATTCCAATTCGCCGTGTCCTACTTTTTGACAAAACACTTAACGTGGAGAGTACGGTCATTCTTGGTAGCTACTAGGTTCACCCAAAGTGGGTCTCCCAGCCGGACCTGAGACGAAACGAACGGCATATAAATAAGTGCCTACGAGAAAAGAAACCAAAGAGGACGGTGGCTGCTAATTTCCTGTTAGTCGGATGCAGTATGGATAATAAGCCATACCTATTTATTTCGCCAACTATTTCAGCTAGCTTGCAGCTCTAACGTTTAATTTTGTGGTCGTTGGTAGTAAGCATGTTTTGGCTAAAACTTAATTTGTCTTACTATTCTCGTTATGTCAGACTCCGACAAAGACATTGTGTCGAAGAAGAATTTTGCTCCTTCTCGGTAGGATATTTTAGGGCCGAGGAGGAAGCAAGGTGTGCGCATTAAAAGAAAATGTGTGAGACCGATGTAGTGAAGCCTAAAAGCCCGGCAGGTGAGTGCACGCAACATCCTAACTGCCCGCGCAAAAGGCTGCTCATAGTTTGGCTACTACACATCCAGGTGCTTTCCTTTATTGGTATGAGTGTCTGGCCAAAATTCCAATCATTTACCTACGTAATGTTACATTAAAGCAAGCTAAAATAACTCCATTACACACATGCATGACAATCCCAAATCAGTTAAATTGCATAATTATTTGCAATAAAAGTAGCTAAACTATCAAAGTAAATGTACGGATTTTCTCCCCTACTCCCCTAAGTGTAGATTGTTATATAGAAAAAACTTAAATGAATAATCTGCAAACATCACAATGTAAGCAGCATTTACTGTTAATGCATTTTTACATACAGAGACCACCAATGAGCTATAGCTGGGGGGTGGTGGAGATAATTATGGAAGCTTAAATCAGAAACATCCTAAAATGTCAAAAACTTGGAACCCTAGTTTCATCATTAACAATGTGCGAGTTTTTAAATAGTTTTTTTCAAAAATCTTTGAGGATAGTTCTTTTTTCCTTGCCACTAGGATGCCTTGAAGCACCACTGAGCAAAATTAACAATTCGTTAAATATTAGCCACGAAAGGCATACTCATTCACTCCATTGTGATTTTATCTTTAACCAGTTGGGTTGTATTGATTTGTGTCAAGTAATTTTGGAGTCTATGAAGAGAATCGCGACAACCCAAATTGAGAAGTTTTCCCTTGCATTCAGCAGAATGTAGCTCTATATAATCAATGATCTATATAATCATGATCAGTTATATGGAGGCTCTGTCATTGCCCTACTGCGTACCTCTACTTCATTCTGTCAGGTGCTGATGAAATTATTCTGTGTTTCTCTAGTTATAATTATCTGGATTTAATTAGGCTTAGTGCTAGGGAGAATTTTACATTGTGATGACAGTCTTGTCTTTGTTTTTACATTAAACGTTTTTGACAGGCAAAACAAACCAGGATCAAGAGGCAGCCAGCAACAGGTGTTACAAAACTAAAGAATTCCCGTCTCAGAAGAGGGCCACTAGACCACAAGATCACACTGCAGTTCTGAGGATTGAATCTCCACCTGTGTTATGGGGTAAAATACTTTTTTTGAGCAGGTGGCTATGTTTTACAACACCAAAAACCTGTGGTTCTCACTTGACATGATGAAAAAATTTGATAGAATGTTTTGTCCTGTAATCTAACATCTATTATCATGTTTTCTTGTGTTAATTATTTGGTAGTTTGTCCATTTTAGTTTTTAAAAACTCAACTATAGTTAATGCCAAGTACACTTCAGTGATATATTTTCTTTTTTTCTATTAAATATTGTAGTCTCTACAAAATAATTTCAGGATATGATTAATAATTTTCCTACTTTTATATAAATTTTTTCTTCAGGGAAGCGAGCAAAGATTTACAAGGCAGCAAGACTGTCTTTACCCCTGGCATCCGCTCCATTCGATGACGCCACATAATAGGGAGTCCACAAACGGCATGACATTAAGTCATACTTCTTTCCTACTGAGAAAAATTCTTTCTCTGTTGAATTGCTCCACAGCTCTTTTTTCACTTTTTTCAGGACCATGCCTCAGATGAAGACTTGGGTTTCTCCTCAGCCCAGAGAAGGCAACTAATTATATTGAATTATATATGATTATGATGATAAAATTAATATCATATTGATATATGTCAGCAAAGGTCAGAGATATTACACCCGCTGCATGTTAAACTTTATCCACAATTGTTACATATCGTATTTCTTCCAATAAACCCTTTGGCTGGCATGTTGCATACCAACTAAGCATAATATATTTCATTTACGGTTATTAATATATTTGACAATATACACTTTTAAAAACACCTTTCATTAAGTTTTGTCCCAGTGATTAGAAGAGTGTCCTTTAAATACGTATTTTTCCTTGAGAAATAAAGTTATATATAGAAGTAAAGCACTGCATGCATTGTGTCTAAAATATTCTTATTAATAAACAAATAGAGTACTAATAAAAAAAATGTAATCTTATAGAACCTTTAGAACAGCATTTATTATCATTAAGTATTGCACAGGATGGGATACACTGGCCGATCGTCCCATTCACAGATCATCAGCATGACATCTGACCAAACTGTGTCCGACTTGTTAAACTCTTTCTCTCCTCCTATGCAGCACCCTTGCGAGGCAGCCCAGTGACAGTTTTCAAAAAGGGCCTTCCTGCTCTGAAAGATCTCTCCTGACCATTTTTGCCCGGAGCTGGCTGTCCGGGTATTCACAAGTAAGGCCTTGCACAGTCCACCCTAAACTGGAAAGTCTGGGATGGGGGGGGGCTCCAAAACCACAGCTTGATGTTTGCCAAAGTGCAGGCTATTACAGGTATGTAATTGTCTTGCGTTACATGCATCTATTTAAAAAGCTTCTGTGATTTCTATAGCACTATAATCAACAACCACAGACACACAACCCCGTTATTATTAAATAGACCTGTTGGATTATGTCCTGGTAGCACTATTGGTTATAATCATACTGATACAATTCCTCATTTCCTGATGTACTCTTTAAAAATACAAGATAATAGGAAACCTGAACACAGTAAGAGCTTTATCCACTAGCTAGCACTAGTGTTAATGTATGATTACCCTTGATGACTTACAGTGGACTTGGGCAAACATTTTAGGATGAAGATATAATACTGGAAGTAATATTGTCTTTTAGAAAACCATCAGACGGACGCCTGTCAGTGCAGAAGTTTTTGACGTGAAGTCAAGTTG
>NC_045740.1:26036679-26036984 GCF_008692095.1 Etheostoma spectabile | reverse complement strand
CACGTAAAAACAAGGTAGGCCTATTTCACATTTTTACATCATATTTCTATTAACACTTTAACAAAAATGTCTTGATAGGGTACTAGTTATCTTGAAACGTTTCACTTCGTAATGTTATACAGAATACAACATTTTTCAGGCGGGAGAGTAAAATTTAAATTTTCGTTGTAGCCCACAGCATTTCACCAATTGGATTTTTCTTTACTTGGTCTGGTTGAAGTCTTCTATATTTTGGCGTCTCTGGTTGACTCTCGACCACAATTTGAGAAAGTTTTCCCTTGCATTCAGCAGAATGTGCTCTATAT
>NC_045740.1:26036592-26036669 GCF_008692095.1 Etheostoma spectabile | reverse complement strand
TCAATGATCTATATAATCATGATCAGTGGTTATGGAGGCTCTGTCATTCGCCCCTACTGCCGTACCTCTACTTCCAT
>NC_045740.1:26036516-26036582 GCF_008692095.1 Etheostoma spectabile | reverse complement strand
TGCTGATGAAATTATTTCTGTGTTTTCTCTAGTATAAATTCATCCTGGATTTAATTAGGCTTAGTA
>NC_045740.1:26036135-26036506 GCF_008692095.1 Etheostoma spectabile | reverse complement strand
AATTTTACATTGTGATGACAGTCTTGTCTTTGTTTTTACATGATAAACGTTTTTGACAGGCAAAACAAACCAGGATCAAAGAGGCAGCCAGCAACCAGGTGTTACAAAACCTAAAGAATTCCCTGTCTCAGAAGAGGGCCCTAGACATCCAAGATCACCACTGCAGTTCTGAGGATGAATCTCCACAATGTGTTTATGGGGTAAATCATACTTTTTTCTTGAGCAGGTGGCTATGATGTTTACAACACCAAAAACTGTGGTGTCCTTCAGACATTTCACTAACAGGTCTTGACATGAGAAAAATTTGATAGAATGTTTTTGTCCTGTGAATCTAACATCTATTATGCATGTTTCTTTGTGTTAATTATTAT
>NC_045740.1:26032279-26036125 GCF_008692095.1 Etheostoma spectabile | reverse complement strand
CCATTTTAGTTTTTAAAAACTCAACTATAGTTAATGCCAACGTACACTTCAGTGATATATTTTCTTTTTTTCTAATTAAATATTGTAGTCTCTACTACAACTCAAATTTCAGGATATGATTAATAATTTTCCTACTTTTATATAAATGTTTTTCTTCAGGGAAAGCGAGCAAAGATTTACAAGGCAGCAAGACATGTACTTTTACCCCTGGCATCCAGTCCCAGTTCTAATGACGCCACATAGATAGGGAGTCCACAACGGCATGACATTGTAAGTCATACTTCTTTCCTAGCTGAGAAAATTCTTTCTCTGTTGAATTGCTGCTCACAGCTCTTTTTTCTTTTCACTTTTTTCAGGACCATGCCTCAGATGAAGACTTGGGTTTCTCCTCAGCCCAGAGAACGGCAAGTAAATTTATATTGAATATTATATTATTGTCATGATGATAAAATTATATCATATTGATTAAATATGTCAGGCAAAGGTCAGAGATATTACACCCAGCTGCATGTTAAACTTTATCTCACAATTGTTACATATCGTATTTCTTCCAATAAACTCCTTTTGGCTGTCATGTGCATACCAACTAAGCATAATATATTTCATTTACTGTTATTTAATATATTTGACAATATAATCATTTTAAAACACCTTTCATTAATGTTTTGTCCCACACGGATTAGAAGAGTGTCCTTTAAATACAGTATTTCCTTTGAGAAATAAAGTTTATATATAGAAGTAAAAAGCATGCATGTGTGTCTAAAAATATTATGATTAATAACAAATAAGTGCTAATAATAATAAAAATTGTATTTTTTTTGTGTGAGTGTGTGTGTCTGTGAGTGAGTAAGAGAGAGAGAGAGAGAGACAAAGAGACAAAGAGAGACAGGGGGGCGGCGGGTTGGAATGTGTTTGTGTGTTAATTTGTAATATTATTTATTTATTTATAGAGTTTTTATTTTTTATTTTTTTAAACTGCCTGCTGGTTCTAACCAGTTTTTTTGAGTGTCTGAAACTTTCTTGCTGTGGTTTATTAAAAAAAAGGCAGTTGCGGTATAAATAAATAATATTACAAATTAGAAAATTCCGCAGAAATGTTATCAGTGTGCCTCCTACTTGGTGCACATGTAAATAGCAATACAACTTAACAAAAAATAAGTGTCTTAAACTTTCAGAGATATAACTTTTTACAACCTATTTAAGACGTTAGGACGTTTGTGTGTGTCTGTCTGTGTGTGTGTCTGAGAGAGAGGGAGACAGATAGATGTCGACAGACAGACATACAGAGTATGGTTGCCTGGTTACTAAGGACCAATAGGAAGCCTTTCATCTCTGTGATGTCATCTCTTTGATCTGTAATCAGTTACCGACTGCACCTGTCACCAGCTGTTCAGATGCTAAACAAACTCTCAAACAAATGATCATATCATCAAAGGGATAAGAAGCTATCAATAAAATAAGGTTCTCGTGGGCACCAGAAGGCCTTTGTGAACGTATGGATATAAAAGTTTTGTGGATAAACTTAGAAATGTGGGCGTATCAGCGATGTAAAAAAGTGCTTCGCTCTGCGTTCTGCTCAGAAATGTGGACGATGTTTAACATGGCAGTGAATGGAGGAAGATTGGGGAACTCTTGTCATTTGAGAGCTTGCTGAGCGAAAAATATAAATAATTTAGCATAAATGAAACTAGACCAATATACCTACGTTTTGATGTATAAATTGGCCATGACAAAGTTAGAATTGTTGGTGTGGGAGCAAGTTATAGAGAGAGAACCAAGATGATTTTTTTAATCGTCCCACTCTGTCCTCCACTCTAGCTCGCAACATTCCGCCACATACACACACATTGGAAAATCTGAGACGGTTTCAAAACGGGACGATACGTAAACTGAGATTTTGGAGAAACCATGCTTGATATCTGAATGCCCATTCAGCCCAATAAATGCCAAAGTCTTGTCTTTGGTTTAAACTTTTAATCATGTTTCTATGTTATAGTATGGCGATACAGCATGGCGATTGCTGCTATTGCAGCACAGCTATTGCAGCACATCGGCACACTGAATTAAGATACACGCACAAACACATTCCAACCCCCTGCCCCTCCTGTCTCTCTTTGTTTCTCTCTCTCTTTGTTTGTTTCTCTCTCTCTCTGTATCTCTTACTCACTCATAGACACACATTTCAGACATACCTGGTGTGAAAATAAAGTAGAACCCCCCCAAAAAAATAATTAAAAGTTAAAAAAAGAAAGTTATATTATTGAGTATGAAAACTCTTGTTCATTACAATTTACTTAATAATTGCAACCACATTGTTGTATTTATTGTTGCAAAACTTGTTATATACTGTAGGTCTATATAGTTTGTTTGTTACCATGACAACACCACTGGTCTGAAGCTCAATGTTGATGCTGTCACGGAAATAGTTTTCTAATCAGCAATAAATATAACAATTTCTGATCAACCCATATCAATTGCATGCTTAAAATAACATACCGGTTAAAGCCCCGCCCATTTCAAGACAACCCAACCCACTTCCGGGTTAAATCTGACCACTTCCGGGTTAGGCCCCGCCCAGTCTGAGTACGGATACGGATACTGATAATTCATGTGGTAAACAGATACAGATACAGATAATGTTGTACTCGCTCATCCCTAGTTGCAACGTTAGGCTAACATTTGGGTAACGTTCTGTAAAGGTTGCAACGTTAGGATAACGTAAGGGGAACACTCTGAGACTGTTCGATGTCACAGAAAACTAACGTTCCCAGAACGTTAAGAAAACTTTCCTATTAACCAACACAACCAAAACACAATCAAAATACAACCAGACCTAACCTACAGGGAACGTTCCCGCAACCAAAAACGAACGAAAAATTGTTAGCTGGGAAAGTATGCAAAATAAATAGCCTACCTTTTAAACAGTGATAACAGACAAAACTTCTAAAATTCACTTCATTGCTTACACGAGACACAGGAATAGCTTATCAACTTGTTACCTTTGGCATGAGTAATCGTTATACTTTAAAAAAATACATCAGTCACAATGTGTAGTGTCTAGGTGCCTGTGCTGAAGGAGTAGTAGTCAATATGATCGTAGATGCGAGGAAAGAAACTATCATTGGGTATTTCATAACCTACGCCCAGGTAACCAGTTATTTTAGTTGAACCAAAATAAAATGTTACCTGGTTGCTGACGTAGTTGATAGATATGTGACTGGGAGCATTATCTCATACAGTTTTGGTAGTTTTATGCGTAGAGCAGCGGGGTAGGGTGTTATCTATATATGTTTGCCACAAGATCAAAACCATCTTGATCCAAACTTGAATGATTATGTTGTTTTTACATCTTTTATTTTTTTGTAGGTGGCTGTGAGATGTTGCTTACTTAAACAAACATGTTTGCGGTAGATTTGGGAAATTATTTGAAAATTGCCAATAAAATGTTTGTGATTGTGTGACGAATCTGGTGACAGAGACAGGCCACAACAGCAGCTGTTAGGTGAACACAACATAGGGAAGCCAGTTGGTGTGGAAACCAGTAGGGGTATAACACCGGGACTGAGAGGCTTTTCAATGGTATTTACTAATCGACGCCCTGATAGTTGTTTTTTGTGCTATTGTATAGTTGAATGACTGTTAATGTGTTACATTCAACATAGCGGACACCTACCATCAGCCTGTTGTTCTGTGTGCTATTGTGTAGTTTAATAACTGTGTGTGTTATCGTACAGCTAGTTGAGTAACTGTTAATGTGTTACCGTTAACATAACGCACACCTACCGTATGAATGCGATTATAGTCCAGTATTACTTATATATGTTAAAATTTGGGAACTTTATCATT
>NC_045740.1:26032066-26032269 GCF_008692095.1 Etheostoma spectabile | reverse complement strand
AAAAGAAAATGAACTATTACTATTGCTTACTTCTGGGGCATTCGGGGGTGAACATGCCATCGTGGCTCTCAGCACTCGTATTTCTGAAAGAATGAAAGAATCATCAATTTCCATTTGAGCCCCTAATAGTTAAATATCTATGCACACTAGCATGTAACTGTACTTCAATAATTATCCAGGAGAATACACATGAATCAACAACA
>NC_045740.1:26031751-26032056 GCF_008692095.1 Etheostoma spectabile | reverse complement strand
TTGTTCTTTAGTGTAACAGTAACTTAGTTATATTAGCTTATTTCTGCTAACATTAGCTCTTGACAGCATGTTAAGGTTAAAAGCCCCAACTATAAACTGACAGGAAAAACAGTAGCACATTATCGGATCATTATGGCTATTACAGTTAGCCAAACGGTATAAGAAACTTGGTTATACATGTGCTAATAGCGTTACATAATGATAAGCATTGACATTTTCCGTTTAGCAATTCGCTGACACTACATTTAAACTACGAGAAGTAAACTTCAATTTGCAGAAAATTAACGTTAGCATGTTTTACCATA
>NC_045740.1:26028393-26031741 GCF_008692095.1 Etheostoma spectabile | reverse complement strand
AAGTGGCAAGCTAACGTTACAGACAATTTACACGGTAACTTCAGATACATTTACTTTGCAATGTGACTCTTATATGTTATATAAGCATAGACTATATGGAATAAAGATATACTTAAAACCTAGTGAAGCTAAATCTTACCTTAAATTATTCAGCAGCAGTTACAACCACATTGGCAGTGAAATCGGTTAGCTCTGTGTCTCTCTCTTACTCTCACACACACACACACACACACACACACACACATACCTGGTGTGGAATTAAAAAAAATAAAAAAAACAAAAAACAAAAAAAATCACACTGATCATAAAAAAATTAAAAGTTAAAAAAAGAAAGTAAACGGAGTATGAAAACTCTTGTTCGTTACATTTTACATTACATTACATTACATTACACAACATTACATTTAAATTGCAACTGCATGTGTTGTATTAAATGTTGCAAAATGTTCTGTATATAGTTTGTTTGTTACCATGACAACACCATTGATCTGAAGCTCGATGCTGTCATGAAAATAGTTTTGTAATCAGCAATAAATATCCACTTCCGGGTTAGGCCCCGCCCAGTCCGAGTACGGATACGGATACAGATCATTCATGTGGTAAACAGATACAGATACATATAATGCTGTACTTGCTCATCCCTAGTTTCCACTGACAAAGCCTCAGGTCCTGGCCCACGCTCCGGCCATCTACAACCTCCGCCACCAGGATGCGCAGAAGAATGAGTTTGGCCAGACTTGGTGGATAAACTTCAGGGAACGGCAGAAACATCGCCTAACCTCCTGGATCCCAGACTTCATTGACCGTGGGAGGGCATCCTGTGCTAAAAGGGGACCCACACAGGACTATTTCAAGCTCCTCACCACCACCATGGAGGAGCATGTGCTGAGGGAGAAACACTGTTAGATTTATAACTGCGACGAGACAGGGTTTCAGCTGGATTCGAACAGAAGAAATGTCATTGTGCCCCGGGGGACCAAGCATACAGCGTACAGGCAGGCCCAGGGAACGAGGGAGCACATCACCATCCTGGCCTGCCTGAACGTGGCTGGGGAAGATATCCCCCAATTTATTAATTACAAGAGGTGATATCCAGGGGGTTCCGACAATAAAGTAGGGGTTCCCAATGCACTCTACGTGAAGTTTCAGGCAGGGTACATAGACAGTGAGTTGTGCAGCAAAACGGGAGACCCAAGCTCTGGCCAGAAGAGACCAAGAGCAGCAGCAGCCACTTCCTCTACCCTGCCTAGCGGCTCCCGCCCCAGCCGCAGAAGAGCTCCGGCATTTCCATCGCCGGTCCCTCAGCATCCTCTGCCCCCTCTTTTGCCTCCCACGGTCCTGGGCTGCCTGCCACCAGCGGAAGACCATCCCGGGCGAGCCTGCCTGCAGAGGGACACCATCCTCCATCTCCTGGTCAGCAAATTCTATCAGTCAGTCAAAATATTTGTATTAAACCATGTTATAATAATAAAATATTATATTATATTATTGGGCTGCCAAGTGTCCACTTTTTCCTCTCCCTCCCACTGTAAATACTTAATAATTTCTGTGAAAAACATTTATATTTATGTTAGTGACATTAGCCATGGTAAAAAGTAAACAAAACATTTTATTTATACAGCAGAAAGAACCAGCTCATCCTCCTCTGTTAGACCCACAACATCCACCGGAAGTGCATTTATTTAATATATATGTATATATTTAATATATATTGTTTATTTTCATGTAATAGTTGAATAGAATTGGTAGTTTATCCAGTTCATTGAGCAGGTGGTGCTATAGGCTCAAAACAGGAATTATGGAGCTTTTTTTGCATAATTCAGAGTTGTTGAAGCGTGTAATTTTATTGTGAAGGACGGAAGTATGATCCCGAAAGATTTGACAGCATTGACGCGACTAATAACCTCCAAAAAAACAGCAGCGCCTGTCGGTACACGATCCGCAATGCGCATGTGCAAGGTGTTCGCGCATGCGCAGATGATATTCATGATGTACGAGGATTTACCAGGGATTTACGACACTGCCCGATCTGTTCCAAACTAGCGGTCTGCCGTTAGCCTCCACCGGAAAGCTAACGTTAGTTTAGCTAACAGCTATTTCGGCTAATACCTAGCTGAAAGCTTGATTCAGTCTAAAATAACGTTACTCAAACTTAACAGTGGGAAAAGCAGGCTACAACTAAATTAAGACTTTATATTAATAATAAAGATAAGTATTGAGTGATTGAATTTTAAATGAGCATAAACTATTTTTTTGTTTGGGGTAAGGTGACCAGATTTCTCAGACAAAATCCGGGGACATTTTCACCTCAGAAGCGTATTTACCTCCAAAACAAGTAATGTTTTTACTTTTGTAAAACTTAAAACAGGGACACTAGACCTAGAGCTGTTCTCATTAGGGGCTGAGCCCCCCCCCCCCAAGGTCTGATCCTAGAAATTGCGTTCGCTAAACCCATAGACATATAAAGAGTAGACGCCGCATCGACCGCTACTGCCTACTGGCGCTGACGAGACGTGGGGCCGCCATCTTGGACCGGTCACCCGCTCCACTCAGTGTAATGAGTTTGGCAGGTGAAATGAGCTGTCAGCGCGTTTAATCAATCTCACTGAATACAAAACTGATTTTCATGTTTGTTTTTTGCTACAAAGGTCATACATGTAGCTATGATACAGGACACATGGTTAGGCGTATTTTAATATGCATAGTGGGCTTAACAGTAATAGAATATTCTGATATGATATAAATTCACCAGACGTTCGAGATCAAAACTGGGAACATAATCCCCAAAAAACCTAATGTTTTTTTAAAAACAGAACAGGGATAGAGGTAGTTTTTTCTTCTGTATTCAGTTAGGGACAGACAACAAAAAACGGGGACTGTCCCCTAAATCCAAGGACGTCTTGTCACCCTAGAACATAGACCCTAGACCAGACATCCTCGGTGTATCTATCATTTGTAAATGATAGGTAGCCTATTTGCAAAATACCCTTATGTGATGTAGGCTGTAATAGGTATAAATACCAAATCACACATTATAAATATGATAGGGAAGAAGAAACAGATAGTGACCGTAAAGTTAAGTACAACAAACAATATGATTATGTTATTAGAGTCTACTTGAAGCTTTTTATATTTCTCTCTGTCTCACACACACACACACACACACCACACACACACCACAGTACAACCACGTTGTTCTGCATCAATCGCCTCCCGGACTGACATTGCAGCCCACCCCAACACAAACAGACACACACACACACACACACTAGGGTTGCACGACATTGACAGAATGTGATATTGCAACCTCAATATGAATTCCGATATTTTTAAACATATGTAAAATTA
>NC_045740.1:26028274-26028383 GCF_008692095.1 Etheostoma spectabile | reverse complement strand
AATAGATTCACAAATTAAACAAGTTTTCTTACAACAAGGTTTATTTCAACTGACAGTCAAATTGGACTGGTCCAACGTGAATAAATAACTGGACCATGTCTACAGAACA
>NC_045740.1:26028184-26028264 GCF_008692095.1 Etheostoma spectabile | reverse complement strand
TTCTACTGGTTGGACAGTATAAAATGCATAAATAAACTTATAAGAGTAACGTGCAAGTCTTATCAAACAAATCCCAACTA
>NC_045740.1:26028019-26028174 GCF_008692095.1 Etheostoma spectabile | reverse complement strand
AATCCCAATGTAATAACAACATAAGCATCCATTAGTGCTGCTTTTGGACCCCAAGATTAATGTATAGGTTATACTCACTTATATAACGATGTGCTGTGTAACAATATTGCGTTGATATATCTTTCACCCCTAACAAAGCATGCGTACCAGTACTT
>NC_045740.1:26027665-26028009 GCF_008692095.1 Etheostoma spectabile | reverse complement strand
GCAGTAGGCCTATGAAATGTAAGTGGCAGTTTTTATTTAAACTGCACATTTATCTTCTGCTGCTAAGTAACGAGTATGACCGGTCCAAGATGGCGGCTGGAAATCTCGTGCTCAGGAGCCAATGCGGCGTCTACTCTTTATTATGTCTATGGCTAAACCCACCAGACTCCATGTAAATGTCAGTGATATTAGCATCGTAAAATACGGCTTCTAAAACATCTCTGAGCACCGCTGGCTCTGGCTGTCTTGAGTCTGCGTGTGTAGGGTGTGCGACTATCGGCTACGTTTTGTCAGTGTTTTCTTTCTTTCATTCCAATTTCGGTTCTGTCAGTCACAGTGAAAAC
>NC_045740.1:26025212-26027655 GCF_008692095.1 Etheostoma spectabile | reverse complement strand
ATTTCCGGGGACAGATCCAGCCGGGGACATGTCGCCAAAATCGGGGACTGTCCCCGGAAACCGGGGACGTCTGGTCACCCTAGTTTGGAGGTCTTTTTTTACATGCTGTCTCAGCTAGCAGTTAGTCGAATTAGCTGTTAGCTAAACTAACGTTTGCTTTTCGGAGGAGGCGAACAGATCGTGCAGTGTCGTAAATCATTCATCATGATAGCATCTGCCCATGTGCGAACATCTTGCACATGCGCAGGACGGATTGTGCAGGCAGGACGGATCGTGTACCGACAGCACCCATTGTTTACAGTGAGGAGATAGCGGTGTCCGGTTATGGCCAAGGGTAGCGTATGGCTAAATCAGCGGTGTTAGCTTACTTCAACCAACTCTTGTGAAGTAAAGCTGAACTAATTTGTTAAAACAATATACCGTTAGAAAAGTAAGAAATAGTACTTTAGTTTAAAACCGTTAAATTAACTGAAAACATTAATAAATTATTTGTATTTGTATTTGAACAGATATGTTGATAGAAAGTTAACCAATTCCAGCTAGCTAGCTGTGCTCTGCTCCTGTCGGCTAATCTCGTCAGCTCATCCTTCTGTTTCTTCCAGTATCGGATCCTACTGGGGTCAATGCCGAAATGTCTCACAGCTTTTTCACCTGAGTTTTCCTCCGGATACTTTAAAACTCTTTTCGTTTTGTTGTTGAAAAGTCCGTCACTAGCACCAGAGCCGCCATTCTCCATACTACTTACCCACCTCTCTACTCTCTCTCCTAATGTCATTCTCCTTGGTTGGTTTTAATATTCACATTGACAATATAAATCTCCCACTCACCAAAGACTTTACCTCCTGTTTTGGATGGGGGACTTGGTGGCTACGAGGAGGAGTTCGGTTTTATCACTGTTTATTTAAGGAAGTTTGAGGTGAACCAGTCTTTAATTTCAAGTAAGCAGTTAGTAAGGACAAGGGGGGAGCGAGAGGTGGGTTTGCTGGATAAGTAGAGCTGGGTGTCATCGCGTAACAATGAAAATGAATGTTGAATTTGCGGAAGATATTCCCAAGGGAAGTAGGTAGGTGATGAAAGGAGGGGCCAAGAACTGAACCTTGAGGGACGCAGTATAACAGGGGAAGGGTGGGATGTGAAAGATTTGAGTTGAATAAACTGAGTGCGGTCGGAGAGATATGAGCGGAAGCTCAAGAGGGGTGTGAGAGATGCCGAGGGAGAAATTCTATTAGGAGAATGGAGTGAGAAATGGTATCAGGGGCCGCACTGAGATCGAGGGATGAGGATGGAGATGAGTCCGAATCAGCACTTGAGGAGATCATTGGTGATTTTTATAAGGCAGTTTCAGTACTATGGGAGGGGCGAAAATCAGACTGGAAAGGTTCATAAAGACAGTTAAGGGTAAGAAAGCATGGAGTTGAACAGACACTATTTTTTCAAGAATTTTAGAAAAGGGAAGATTTGAGATATGACGAAGATTATTATAGTTGGTTGGGTCTGACCCAGGTTTTTTCAGAATCGGTGAGACGGATGCTGTTTTGAAAAGTGAGGGACCATACCAAGGAGAGAGAAGAATTATATGGTAGTTATGAGATGAGGGAAGTGAGCAGGTTTGACCAGAGCTGTGGGGAGGGGGTCAAGAGAACAGGTTGAGACTTGGATTTACGAATGAGATCAGAAATTTCGGAGGGGGTGCAGTAGAAAGCAACAAAATGACTGGCTATTGGGGAGTCAAAGGTGAGGGAAGGCAAGGGGGTCAAATTATTGCTGGTGAATGGAGTGTGATTTTTTTCATTAAAAAAGACACCTTGAATTACAAGTTTCAACTGAGTACATGTGAGAAGGCAGGGAATCAGGGGGATTAAAGGTTTTATATGTATTGAAAAGAGAGACCTGGAGTTTCCTTCGTTGGAGCAGATGAGGTCAGAATAGAAGATTGATTTAGGTACGTCTATTGAGTTTTGTAATGAAAAGATGAGATTTAACATTTCTTTGTGAATGGAGAGACCAGTTTTTTTATAGGCGTTCAAGTTGCGACCCTTGGCTTTAATGAGGCGGAGCTCAGGTGAAACCAAGGGGCAGAGCGGGAAAAGGACACAGATCGGGTTTTGAGAGGGGCAAGGAAGTTGAGAATATTGCAAAGTCCAGAATTTAAATGGGTGACAAGTGGTCTGAGAGAAAATCAGGATAGGCAAATTGTCAATGTGGGAGGATATGGATTCTGTATTTATGTTTTTGATATACAAAAAGAGATCTGGCGACTGGCTTGATTACAGAGAGAGACAAAGAGATATTGAGACAAAAGAAAATGATCCGAAATGTGAACATCATCAGCAGAACAGCTGGAGGGGATTAAGCAGAGCAGCAGATTAAATCCAGTGAATGTCCTTTTATGTGGTTGGGAAGTCAACATACTGATGGAATCCAGAACGGTCAAGATCAGGAT
>NC_045740.1:26011674-26025187 GCF_008692095.1 Etheostoma spectabile | reverse complement strand
ACGCTTACAGAGAATAAGGACAGATACAGGGAACATAAAAGTGTAAGTAGTAACAAAACAAAAAAACCAAAACAACAAAACAAACAACAAAAACAGAACAAAACAGGAAACAGTTTATTACAGAAAGCGAGCTGGAACAGTGGGTTTTAGTCTAGTTTTGAACAGAGGGAGAGAGTTGATGTTGCGGAGGTCGGGGGGAGTGAGTTCCGAGCTGGGGAGCAGAGCGGCTGAAGGCTCTGCTCCCCACGGTGAGAGTCGAGCATGGGGGACAGTGAGGTGGATAGGGAGGAAGATCTGAGGGAGCGGGAGGGACGGCGATGTGTAGGAGTTCTGATAGATATGGAGGGGCAAGGTTAGGGTGGCTTTGAAAGTATGGAGAAGGATTTTAAATTGTTTCTGAATGACCGGGGCCATGGAGCTGCTGAAGAACCGGGGTTTATGAATGAGTGGGGGTTCTGGTGATGACACGAGCTGCTGAGTTTGAAGAAGTTGAGTTTATGGAGGGATTTGAGGAAGGCCAAAAAGGAGAGAGTACAGTAGTCAGGCGGGAGTGACGAGGCTGTGGATAAGGATGGGGCAGTGTGAGGGTAAGGGACGGTGGAGGCGGTTATGTGCGTAGGTGGAAGTATGCAGACGGCAGATATTATTATGGTGACCTGAAAGGAGAGGGAGGAATCGAGGATGACGCCCGACTCTTGACCTGAGGGGAAGGGGAGACCAAGGAGTTGTCGATTGGTAGAGAGAAACTATTGATTTTGATAGGGGACTTGGTGGCTACGAGGAGGAGTTCGGTTTTATCACTGTTTAGTTTAAGGAAGTTTGAGGTGAACCAGTCTTTTATTTCAAGTAAGCAGTTAGTAAGGGACAAGGGGGGGAGCGAGGAGGGGGGTTTGCTGGATAAGTAGAGCTGGGTGTCACTGCGTAACAATGAAAATGAATGTTGAATTTGCGGAAGATATTGCCAAGGGGAAGTAGGTAGGTGATGAAAAGGAGGGGCCAAGAACTGAACCTTGAGGGACGCCCAGTAGTAACAGGGGAAGGGTGGGATGTGGAAAGATTTGAGGTTGAATAAACTGAGTGCGGTCGGAGAGATATGAGCGGAACCAGTCAAGAGGGGTGTGAGAGATGCCGAGGGAAGAAGTCTATTGGGAGAATGGAGTGAGAAATGGTATCAAAGGCGCCACTGAGATCGAGGAGGATGAGGATGAGATGAGTCCGGAATCAGCAGGTGAGGAGATCATTGGTGATTTTATAAGGGCAGTTCAGTACTATGGGAGGGCGAAAATCAGACTGGAAAGGTTATAAAGACAGTTAAGGTAAGAAAAGCATGGAGTGAACAGACACTATTTTCAAGAATTTTAGAAATAAAGGGAAGATTTGAGATAGGACGAAGGATTATTATGTTGGTTGGGTCTGACCAGGTTTTTTCAGAATCGGTGAGACGGATGCTGTTTTGAAAAGTGAGGGACAATAGGTAGTTATATGAAGGAGATGAGGGAAGTGAGACAGGTTTGACCAGAGCTGTGGGGAGGGGGTCAAGAGAACAGGTTGAGGACTTGGATTACGAATGAGATCAGAAATTTCGGAGGGGGTGGGCAGTAGAAAGCAACAAAATGACTGGCTATGGGGAGGAGCAAAGGTGGAGGGGAAGGCAAGGGGGTCAAAGTAATTGCTGGTGAATGGAGTTGATTTTTTTCATTAAAAAAGACAACCAGTGAATTACAAGTTTCAACTGAGTACATGTGAAAGGCAGGGAATCAGGGGGATTAAAGGTCTATGATTATTGAAAAGAGAGACCTGGAGTTCCTTCGTTGGAGCAGATGAGGTCAGAATAGAAGATTGATTGTTAGGCTATTGAGTTTGATAATGAAGAGATGAGATTAAACATTTCTTTGTGAATGGAGAGGACCAGTTTTTTATAGAGGCGTTCAAGTTGGCGACCCTTGGCTTAATGAGGCGGAGCTCAGGTGAAAACCAAGGGGCAGAGCGGGGAAAGGACACAGATCGGGTTTGAGAGGGGCAAGGAAGTTGGATATTGCAAAGTCCAGAATTATAATGGGTGACAAGTGGTCGGAGAGGAAAAATCAGGATAGGCAATTGTCAATGTGGGAGGTAGGATGTCTGTATTTAGTTTTGATTACAAAAGAGATCTGGCGACTGGCTTGATTACAGAGAGAGACAAAGAGATATTGAAGGACAAAAGAAAATGATCCGAAATGTGAACATCATCAGCAGAACAGCTGGAGGGGAGAAGCAGAGCAGCAGATTAAATCCAGTGAATGCTTTTATGTGTGTGGGGAAGTCAACATACTGATGGAATCCAGAACGTCAAGACAGGAGGTAAAGTCTTTGGTGAGTGGGAGATTAATTGTCATGGAATATAAACCAACCAAGGAGAATGACATTAGGAGAGAGAGTAGAGAGGGGTAAGTAGTATGGGAATGGCGGCTCTGGTGCTAGTGACGGACTTTTCAACAACAAAACGAAAAGAGTTTTAAAGTATCCGGAGGAAAACTCAGGTGAAAAGCTGGAGACATTTGGCATTGACCACCAGTAGGATCCGATACTGGAAGAACAGAAGATGAGTGACGATTAGCCGACAGGAGCCGAGCACAGCTAGCTAGTGGAATTGGTAACTTTCTATCAACATATCTGTTCAAATACAAATACAAATAATTTATTAATGTTTTCAGTTAATTTAACGGTTTTAAACTAAAGTACATTTCTTACTTTTCTTAACGGTATATGTTTTACAAATTAGTTCAGCTTTACTTCACAAGAGTTGGTTGAAGTAAGCTAACACCGCTGATTTAGAATCGCTACCCTTGGCCATAACCGGACACCGTATCTCCTCACTGTAAAAATGGGTGCTGTCGGTACACGATCCGTCCTGCCTGACAATCCGCTGCGCAGTGCAGATGTTCGCACATGGGCAGATGCTATCATGATGATGATTTACGACACTGCACGATCTGTTCGCCTCCTCCGAAAAGCAAACGTTAGTTTAGCTAACAGCTAATTGACTAACTGCTAGCTGAGACAGCATGTAAAAAAAGACCTCCAAACTAGGGTGACCAGACGTCCCCGGTTTCCGGGGACAGTCCGATTTGGCGACATGTCCCGGCTGGATCTGTCCCGGAAATGTCCCCGGTTTTCACTGGTGACTGACAGAACCGAAATTGGAATAAAGAAAGAAAAACACTGACAAAACGTAGCGATAGTCGCACACCCCTACACACGCAGACAAGACAGCCAGAGCCAGCGGTGCTCAGAGATGTTTTAGAAGCCGTTTTTACGAGCTAATATCCTGACTATTTACATGGAGGCTGGGGGTTAGCCATAGACATATAAAGAGTAGACGCCGCATTGGCTCCTGAGCACGAGATTTCCAGCCGCATCTTGGACCGGTCATACTCGTTAGTATGTAGCAGAAGATAAATGTGCAGTTTAAATAAAAACTGCACTTACATTCATAGGCACTGCTACTTTAAATAAGTACTGGTAAGCATGCTTGTTGGGTGAAAGATATATCAACGCAATATGTTACACAGCACATCGTTATAAGGAGTATAACCTATACATATATCTTGGGGTCCAAAAGCAGCACTAATGGATGCTTATGTTGTATTACATTGGGATTGTCACTGGTTTAGTTGGGATTGTTTGATAAGACTTGCACGTTACTCTTATAAGTTATTATGCATTTTATACTGTCCAACCAGTAGAACAGGTCCGTTGTAGACATGGTCCAGTTATTTATTCACGTTGGACCAGTCCAATTTGACTGTCAGTGAAATAAACCTTGTTGTAAGAAAACTGTTTTTATTGTGAATCTATTTGTAATTTTACATATGTTTAAAATATCGGAATTCATATTGAGGTTGCAATATCAATTCTGTCAAGTCGTGCAACCCTAGGGTGTTGTGTGTGTGGTGTGTGTGTCTGTGTGTGTTGGGGGTGGGGCTGCAAATGTCAAGGTCCGGGAGGCGATTGATGCAGAACACGTGGTTGTACTGTGTGTGTGTGTGTGTGTGTGTGTGGTGTGTGAGACAGAGACAAATATAAAAAGCTTCAAGTAGACTCTAATAACATAATCATTTGTTTGTTGTACTAATTACGGTCACTATCTGTTTCTTCTTCCCTATCATATTTAATGTGTGATTTGGTATTTATACCTATTACAGCCTACATCACATAAGGGTATTTGCAAATAGGTACCTATCATTTACAAATGATAGATACACGAGGAGTCTGGTCTAGGTCTAGTTTCTAGGGTGACAAGACGTCCTTGGATTTAGGGGACAGTCCCCGTTTTTTGTTGTCTGTCCCTAATGAATACAGAAGAAAAAACTACCTCTATCCCTGTTCTGTTTTTAAAAAAAACATTAGGTTTTTGGGGATTATTGTTCCCAGTTTGATCTCGGAACGTCTGGTGAATTATATCATATCAGAATATTCTATTACTGTTAAGCCCACTATGCCTATTAAAATAGCCTAACCATGTGTCCTGTATCATAGCTACATGTATGACTTTGTAGCAAAAAACAAACATGAAAATCAGTTTGTTATTCAGTGAGATTGATTAAACGCGCTGACAGCTCATTCCTGCCAAAATCATTACACTGAGTGGAGCGGGGTGACCGGTCCAAGATGGCGGCCCCCGTCCTTCCAGCGCCAGTAGGCAGTAGCGGTCGAGCGGCGTCTACTTTTATATGTCTATGGGTGTAGGGAACGCAATTTCTAGGATCAGACCGGGGGGGGGGGCTCAGCCCCTAATGAGAAAGCTCTGGTCTAGTGCCCGTTTTTAAGTTTTACAAAAGTAAAAACAACTTGTTTGGAGGTAAATACGCTTCTGAGGTGAAAATGTCCCCGGATTTTGTTCTGGAAAATGGTCACCTTACCCCAAACAAAAAAATAGTTTATGCTCATTTAAAATTCACATCAATACTTATCTTTATTATTAAATATAAAGTCTTAATTTAGTTGTAGCCTGCTTTCCCACTGTTAAGTTTGAGTAACGTATTTAGACTTAATCAAGCTTTCAGCTAGGATTAGCCGAATAGCTGTTAGCTAAACAACGTTAGCTTTCCGGTGGAGGCTAACGGCCAGACCGCTAGTTTGGAACAGAGGGCAGTGTCGTAAATCCTGGTAAATCCTCGTGCATCATGAATATCATCTGCGCATGCGCGAACACCTTGCACATGCGCATTGCGGATCGTTTTGTACCGACAGGCGCTGCTGTTTTTTTGGAGGTATTAGTCGCGTCAATGCTGTCAAATTTCGGGATCATAACTTCCGTCCTTCCAATAAAATTACACGCTTCAACAACTCTGAATATGCAAAAAAGCTCCATAATTCCTGTTTTGAGCCTATAGCACACCTGCTCAACGGTGGATAAACTACCAATTCTATTCAAACTATTACATGAAAATAACAATATATATTAAAATATACAATATATAAATAAATGCACTTCCGGTGGATGTTGTGGGTCTAACAGAGGAGGATGAGCTGGTTCTTTCTGCTGTATAAATAAAATGTTTGTTTACTTTTTACCATGGCTAATGTCACTAACATAAATAAAATGTGTTTTCACACGAATTATTAAGTATTTACAGTGGGAGGGAGAGGAAAAAGTGGACACGTGGCAGCCAATAATATAATATAAGATTTTATATTATAACATGGGTTAATACAAATATTTTGATGAATGATAGAATTTGTGACCGGAGATGGAGGATGGTGGCCCTCTGACGGCAGGCTCGCCCGGGATGGTTCTCGCTGGTGGCAGGAGCCCAGGACGTGGGAGGCAAAAGAGGGGGCAGAGGATGCTGAGGGGGACGGCGATGGAAATGCCGGAGCTCTTCTGCGGCTGGGGCGGGAGCCGTGGCAGGGTAGAGGAAGTGGCTGGCTGCTGCTCTTGGCTCTTTCTGGCCAGAGCTTGGGTCTCCCGTTTTGCTGCACAACTCATGTCTATGTACCTGCCGTGAAACTTCAGTAGAGTGGATTGGGAACCCTACTTTATTGTCGGGAACCCCGGATATCACTCTTGTAATTATAAATTGGGGGATATCTTCCCAGCCACGTTCAGGCAGGCCAGGATGGTGGATGTGCTCCCTCGTTCCCTGGGCCTGCTGTAAGCGTGTATGATTGGTTCCCCGGGGGCACAATGAATTTTCTGTCGAATCCAGCTGAAACCCTGTCTCGTCGCAGTATAAATCTAACAGGTTTCCCTCAGCACATGCGCTCTCATTGTGGTGGTGAGGAGCTTGAAATAGTCCTGTGGGGTCCCTTTGCACAGGATGCCCTCCCACGGTCAATGAAGTCGGATCCAGAGGGTTAGGCGATGTTTCTGCCGTTCCTGAAGTTTATCCACCAAGTCTGGCCAACTCATCTTTGCGATCACCTGGTGGCGGAGGTTTGTAGATGGCCGGACGGGGCCAGGACCTGAGGCTTGTCAGTGGAAACTAGGATTGAGCAAGTCAGCAAGCATTATATGTGATGTATCTTTTACCAACATGAATGATCTGTACGTATCCGTACTCGGACACTGGGCGGGGCCTAACCCGGAAGTGGATGATTTATTGTGATTACAAAAACTTATTTCATGACAGCACTCGAGCTTCAGATCAATGGTGTTGTTGGTAACAAAACAAAACTATATACAGAACATTTTGCAAACATTAAAACCACATGCAGTTGCAAATTTAAATGTATGTTGTGTAATGTAATGTAAGTAATGTAAAATGTAACGAACAGAATTCATATCCGTTACTTCTTTTTTTACTTTAATTTTTTTTATGATCAGTGTGATTTGTTTTTGTTTTTTTTATTTTTTTTTACACACCAGGTATGTGGTGGTTGTTGTGTGTGTGGTGTGTGGTGTGTGTGTAGAGAGTAAAGAGAAGAGAGAGAAACAGGTAACCGATTTCACTGCCAATGTGGTTGTAACTGTGCTGAATAATTTAGGTAAGATTTAGCTTCACTCAGGTTTTAAGTATATCTTATTCCTATGTCTATGCGTTATATAACATATAAGAGTCACATTGCAAAGAAATGTATCTGAAGGTACCGTTGTAATTGTCGTAAAGTAGCTTGCCACTTAGCTAGCTATGGTAAAACATGCTAACGCATTTCTTGCAAATGAAGTTTACTTCTCGTAGTTTAAATGTGTGTCAGCGAATGCTAAACGGAAAATGTCAATGCTTCATATAACGCTATAGCAAATGATGAACCAAGTTTCTTCTTATACCGTTTGGCTAACTGTAATAGCCATAATGTCCGATAATGTGCTAGGTTTTTACTGTCAGTTTATAGTTGGGGCTTTAACCTTAACTGCTGTCAAGAGCGAATCGTTAGCAGAAAAAAGCTAATATAATAAGTACGTTACACTAAAGAACAATGGACTGTTGTGATTCATGTGTATTCTCCTGGATAATTATGAAGTACAGTTAATGCTAGTGTGCAGAGATATTTAACTATTAGGGGCTCAAATGGAAATGATGATTCTTCATTCTTTCAGAAATACGAGAGGCTGAGAGCCACGATGGCATGTTCCACCCCGAATGCCCAGAAGTAGCAATAGTAATGTTCATTTTCTTTTGCTATCTTGTACAAACAATAAAACTTTACCGACTTTTGTACAATTAACCAAGGTAATCAATGAAATTTTCAATATGAGTTTGTAATATAAGAAGTGACTGTTCATATCTCTTTCCTATAGCTTAAATATTGACTGGTGTGGTCTGCGGGTGGAAGAGATCTCCCTTTCTTTACCAAGTCCCACAAGGAAACGAACTGTCCGGACATCCTCCTTATTCACTGAGACCTAAGAGATGCAAGGAGATAACCTGTGCAGGACCTTGAGTGTTAGAAAGGCGCTGTTAAATAAAATGTATTATTATTATTATTATTATTCTCTGCTGTCACTAAATGAGACCTGTATTACATCCACTGTAGCTACTGCCATCTGTTGGCACTTGTACGGCACTACACGTGGCTAAGTAATATACAGCCACATTGACTAAAATAGCCTTAGGAATATATTACTTTACATGAGTACCATATCCAAGAAAAACAAAGCATGAATATATTGTTGAATGGGGCGGCTGTGGCTCAGTGGTAGAGTGGTTGCCTTCCAATTGGAAGGTTGGTGGTTCAATCCCTGCCCCTGCAGTCATTGTCGAAGTGTCCTTGGGCAAGACACTGAACCCCGAGTTGCCCCCGGTGTGTGCATCGGAGTGTGAATGTGTGTGAATGTTTATCTGATGAGCAGGTGGTACCTTGTATGGCAGCCCCGGCCACAGTGTATGAATGTGTGTGAATGGTGAATGTTACCTGTAGATGTAAAAGCGCTTTGAGCAGTTGTTAAGACTGGAAAAGCGCTATATAAATACAGTACATTTACATTGAATCTGTTAAATTAAATTGGTAGAACTGTACATTACGATAAACTTGAATGCACATTATATTAAAGGCACTTGAGAATATCCACATTCATTTTTTGCAGGCCTTCATTTGTCCGTTTTGACAGTGCCCCCTACAAATATTAGAGGCCTGGCTTTTAATTGATTACTGGTCTTTATTTGAGACATTACGGTATGTATGCTTATGTGTGTGTGTATTCATTGCACTGAATGTACTGCTCTCTGACAATACAGTTGTAAACAAAACTTTTTTGTTCAGCCTTAATTATTTCGAAAATGTTACTGAAGTAACTGCTGTAGGAAAGAGAATCCGTAGAAGTGTACGGATATAATTTTAGCATGTAGAATTTATGCACAAAGTATGCAGGATCTGTATGTGACTAACCTGGGCAGGAAAAGTTGATTTAAAAGAACAACAATTGCATAGACTTTACATAAAAATCTCATGCTGCTTTAATAGATAAAAATTATGTACACTAAACATAAAAAGGAAACTTTAAATTAACACCGCAAAAATGTGTTGGGTATTACAGAATAATTTAACATAATTAACAGTAATGAAAAACTTTGAATTTACATAACAAAATCCTGTTGGTTTTACAAATAAAACAATCAGTATATTAAATACAAATTAATAATTTTGACTAAACAAATATATGTGCAACTGATGTACATATTTTTTTTATAAATTGAACAGACTTTTTTTAGGGTATATACTTTTTATGTTATTTTATTATTCTTATGGGACCAGTCATCACCAAGATCTGGTGCCCTGTCGTCTATATTTTACACGAGGACGGGGCTCCGTTCAAGTCTACCTGTACATTGGAATATTACGCCGAGGGGTGCCAATTACGTTGAAATGTAAAGCCAAGGGGTCTTGACCAAGCGTCCACATGTTACGACTTTGCGACTTGAGAACATGTTGTGACTGTATGCGTGTGTAACTGTGCCTGCGTAATAGGGAAGGGCTGGCTCTTATTAAAGTGCGGAGCAACAGTTTGGACCTTCCCTCGCCTAAAGTCAAGGAGACATCCCCGTGCACCCGCGCTCGGTTATTTTGCGGCCCCCGCTTCTTCCAGGCTCTCTCTTATAACCACACATTAATCCGGGAACAGCAACAGCAGCTCCTCTCTCTTTTGTAACCGCTCAACACCGCTTAAACGTGGTGCGCCCCTGACGCGCTCTCTCCAGTTCAGGATGGACTCGTCTCCATCTCTTCACCTTTACCACTGACAGTGACGCTGCTGTAGTTTGGAGGGAGTTCCTGGGGAAAGGGCTGGAACTGGTCCTCTGGCTGCTGTTTCGCCTTTCTACTTGGCGTATTTTGATAGAACTACAATTGTAGACTTATCTCCGGGCTTCGAAATGGGAATGTATTTACATGTGCTGTTTTTGCAGTACTATTTTGTCTCGAGTTTCGTGTGCAACGCCGTCGCTTTCGTTGAGGAGCCCTCCGGAGGCAAGTCGGGCGGGTACTGTGGGCGAATCATCCGGGCGCAGACCCAGGGGACTCGGAAGGATGGGCACCATGAGTTCCGACTCAGAGTGGAGGGGGACCCGGAAAACTATCAGCCGGGCAGCACCTACAGAGGTAGAGTTTTTTCAGTCCATCTTGCAATCAGTGCGTAAACCGGCGCCAAATTAAGTGGAGTGTGTATCTATTAATCTTTATTGTATTATGTATGCAGAAAACTTGAGTAAGTTTAACCACCAAACATTGCAACTAATAGCCATAGTAATCTAAATAAGTTCTAGAAACTGAAGTCTAGAGGACACCATTTCCAAACTAGTTAGTCTGCCTACTCTGGCTCATGCAGGGATAGTTGTAGTTTGATAAGGCTACTTATTGTTATAATGTCTGACCTAGATTCACTTCCTCTCCTCTTCCTGCAAGCAAGGGGGCACACAGTCATGAACACACACAGAGAAAGACACAGTGTCACACACACACAAACACACACACACACAGATCTGGTTCTAATTAAGCTGACCCCTGGGTAAGCCTGGTGGATTTGGCCACATGAAAAAGAATTTGGCCTACTCACAGTGATTCATGGTTAATTCAGATGTTAACACTAAGCAGTTCTCAAAAAACAACAACAATCAAAATACAGCTGTTTAACTTTCTCTGTTTTTAAATCCAAACTTTAGTCATACAATTTCAAATAATTTCAGGAAGACAATGAGGGGAATTTTTACAAGATCTGGCATTCTCGAGTTTTGACACAGGCCTTAAAAACAAGTACACAAAAATCAAGGGTCTGACATCATATTCCAGATTATTCAATTGTTTGGCTGTGATGCCACATTTAGCAACCAGGGCTTAATTATAATCAGTTATAAGGGACATATAAAGGACACCAAAAGAAAATAAGAAAAATAGGTTATTTCCTAAACTTCACGGCCTTTGAGTAGCAAAACAAATTAACTTTTTAAAACCAAGATACAATTGAAAATATTGACATCTTCCTTCCCAGTGCCAGGAGCAAATCTTAAAATACATGGGATGGCAAGAAAAAGGCAAGGTACATGCACAGTAAGGGTGAGTTGAATAAAATTCCACCCGCATCTCATTATATGGGTCCCATTACTAGCTGGTTCCATACCCCTGCCATGAGATTTACAGGCTGTCTTTGATTCTAGTGTGAGATGCTAAGCGTCTATATAAAGCCCTTACTCTCCACAACACACTGATACTCACAGGAATGCTGCTTTCACGTGTTTCGTGTTTCTTTTGCGTCATCCAGAGTGACCCAGTGTCATGCGGCGTACCCCTGGGCCTCTTCACTGCTCAGCGTTTTTGTGTATTAAATACACGCTAATTCTCCTCCTTAACAGTGGTTCTCCTGGCAATCAGCCCTGCTTACTTCAGAGGTTTCACTCTTATCGCACTGAAGGAGGGCAGAGAGGGCACCACAGAGGACGACTACGCGGGCCAGTTCCAGGTAAGGATGAGCAAGTGTGGAGAGGAAAGGAAGAATTGCTGAATACTGATGTGCTAAAGCAAAATGCTAAACTCATTTGCATGCACATGGGAGTTGACTTACTGGTTCCCGCTGTCTTCTGAAATTAAAGTTAAAGTAGTTGATCCTGACAAACACTAACAGCTCCCTTGTTTGAAGCCAGGAAACTGAGCTCTCCTATTGGTGGAGAAGAAAAGAGAATCTAGTTGCCTCTTTGGTCCAGCTCTTCTCGGGTGAGGCAGACATGGCATCTTTCCCACTAAGTTGCAAATATGTCCTCTAGCAGAAGGAGATGGGGAAGGAGATGGCAGAAGATGAATGAGAGGAAGAGGCATGTGAGGACAGACAGAAAAGAAAACACAGAGAACAAGCAGGAAAGGGATGTGAGATGTTTGGTTCAGTAGTAACCCAGCTCCCACAGAGTGCTCCTGAGGAGAAAGCCAGACTTCCTCAATTACCTCCTGCTCAGTGTAAACAGGAACACACATCTGCATCTCTCTTTCCACATACTGAGCCTAACCAGACTCTCACCAGAAAGAGCAGGGAAGCTGTTTTAATGTAGCCAACAGTAAGAAGGTCTTGCTTCTTGTTTTTACAATCCCACTGTCTTAAAAATAAACAATGTTTGTTGACATTGTGTAGGAATGTTGCTTTCCCTACATTCAGACACAACACTTAATGTAATTTTTTCATTTCACTACCTGTTTATTTGAATAGGGACATATGCTTAGACATAGACATTTGTGCAACAAATCTCCAATGTAAAATATCACAGCATTTATAGCTATTGCTACTTAACTAAATTATTAGTAAACTACTTAACTAATTAGCTAATTAAAACTTCTTCAGTTTAGGCTGAATCCCATTTCTCCGTCTTACCCCTACCCCTTGGCCCTTACCCCTACCCCTTGGCCCTTGAAACCAAGGGGTAGGGGTAAGGGGTGAAAACATACCCCTATGAAATGGGACACCACTTGGTGACATCACCATACAGAATTGATCACAAACTTCCAAGATGCCGTCTCTGTCTGTTGATTGTGTGGGTTTGGACAGTGTCATATGTATTTAAATATTTATATATTTTATAGTTATTTTAGGTTTACTTTGGTAGTGCAGAGGCAGATTTTCTTATCTGTGTAGTACTTAGGTCTGTTTGCAATACAAATGTGTATACACATGTATCATGTATACATACATGTACATACATGTACATACAGGTGTGTTGTATATCTGTTTCAGTTATCACCGTTTTGAATGTTATTGATGTTCACAAAAACATTTTGTTGCCAAAAATCTGTCTTTATTGGTGATAAATTGAACATAACAGGCAAAAACGTTACATAAAATTATGTTACAGAACCATTATCAACTATTAGAACCATAACTAACATGTCACACACATAAAAAGGCTTCAAATGTGTAAAACTAAAAAATACAAACAAGACCACAAACAAACAAATTAACTACAGCTGTTCTGATATTCCAGACCAGTCTGATGCATGTTGGCCAGTAACCCCCCCCCTCACATTTCATCAGTGTCCCATATCAAAACCAACAACAACATACAAGTGCATGAACAATGAACAGGAATTAATTACAAATTATTACAATAATACAGTACCAATGCAATAATGAATGGGTACAACATGTACACAGGATTTAGGAAACTTCTGCGTTTTCAGCCCCAAAGTGGATCAGCTGCTGTGTCGTGTCATGCTGCTGTCTCCTCCTGTGTGATACAGGGCGGTATATGTAAAGCACGTAGCGATGTATCATAGACCGTTAATATTAATATATATATAGCTATACAATCTATGCGATGTATACAGTCCATTCAAGGCAGAAATATGTGGGACTGTTGTGCAAATCAACGTTAGCGTTAGCATTGCAAGCTAGCGATTTTTAACAAGACTGTTGTAACTTTTTAATCAATTATTTAAGCCGAAAGTACTTACATTCATGTGTCTCTCTGGTCGATGCAGCAGCCACACACTGCTTGTGTGTTTACAAGTGAGGTTGCGTCCACACTAGGTTCCAAGGGGTATACAGCCCTTGGTCAATCCCCTACCCCTAGGTCGTAATAGGTATTGGGACAGCACTAGGTCCCGCGTGAACGCGCCA
>NC_045740.1:26011206-26011664 GCF_008692095.1 Etheostoma spectabile | reverse complement strand
GGGGAAGGGGTAAGGGGAAGGAATAAGGGGAAGGAATGGGATTCAGCCTTAATGTGACTTTACTGACAACTCTGTCTGTCTTAGGGTCTCTAAAGAGTTTTTGTGTGGGTTTTGTATATGATGTAAATTAAGCACACATTATTTAAAGGCAGCCTGTGGAGTTTGACCACTATGGAGCAATGTTTTAAAAGTGGGTTAATGTTTTACTTGGTATTGTTTATGCACACGTAGTAGGGCTGTAACGATACACCCAACTTTGGTTTGATGCGGTTCATGATTCAATAAAAACCTAAATTCTTTTTTTTGGGGCGGACACCTCCGTTAGCGTTACCGGTGCCCCCTCTTTCATTTCTAGCCGTCTGTACAGTTAGCTAAATTTACCAGCCAAAACAGGAAAAAGGCACCAAAAGGACTACTAGTAATTTAACCCTCTGAGCCCGAGACACTCGCCCACGAGT
>NC_045740.1:26011067-26011196 GCF_008692095.1 Etheostoma spectabile | reverse complement strand
CTCTGATTCATAGTTTAATAACTTTTGAACCATACTGCGATTAAATCCTGACGTTTTTGCGTTCACGGCGGTCTTTTCCGGGTCTTTCTAGCCTCTTTGGGCATTAAATCCACACTGTTATATCCAAGA
>NC_045740.1:26004995-26011057 GCF_008692095.1 Etheostoma spectabile | reverse complement strand
TTATGTCCATAATTCATCGCGTTTTGTCTCATTTCTGCCGCTGGATTGCTCCTCCGTCTGTTCTCTCTTGCTCTCTGTCTGTCCTTTCTATTTTTCAGGAAGTACATGCCCATATATGGGAGATAAAGTCAACCCTCTTGTATGGAAGGCCAGAGGGGACAAAAAGGCCTTTAGACTCTATGGAAGGCCAAATAATGCACAATTTAGACACACATGTGCTTGTATAGCATTGCTGTGGGTGTAATATCAATAAATATGACATTATTATGTTATTATTGGCATAAGTAAATGTCATGAGAGCAAAAGCGTCTTGACTTTCTTTGAAAAAATGCATGTATTTTGTCAACTGTATAAGGTATAATTATTATTTCTTCACAGTGTGACTCCCAAGGCATATGAGAAGGGTTTTAGAGAGTAAAATGACTTAGGTTTTACTTATATGTCTGTGATATCAATACATATCTGGAAGATTCATGTTCCGTTTTATTTATTTATTTATTTTTAAGGCCCTACAACCATTTTTAACATGCAAGTGACCTCACTGCAACCCAAATATTATAATAGCCCAGTTTGTCCTAAATAAAATGATGTTAATATCTTGACTGTAGACAACAGGGTTCATGTTTTACAAGCTTTTTTATAAAATAAATCCAGACGGAAAATAAACTGTAAAAATGGCCTCAGGGCCCCCAGGGTTAAAGATGTGGTAGCACTGGATCTGTACGAGAAGGATAGAGTTTGAAGGGATTTTATTTACTATATTGTTACAGCCCTAACATGTAGGGATGAAATGGTTACTGGTTTAATGATAAACCACTGGAAAATTTCCAATGGTAACTATTACCGTTAAAATTTTAAATATTATTATTACCGAGTTTTACTTCTCCACCCACAGTAAATACTGTCTGCACAGGTTTTGAAAACATGGTGAAAGCTTGTTTGTTATTCAAGCAGAGCTGGCATGCTCCCCCAGTGGTGAGAAATGGAGCGCGCAGAGCAAAAGTCTGTTGTCCTTCGGCGCACGCTCTCTACTACTTTTACAGCAACTTGTCAAAATGTTTTTTGGACACAAAAGCAACATTTGCCTGGGCTGCACCTTTTATATACGTGCTGTGGCTTGCTGGTCTGGTGTGCGGGATTAACCGTACGTACACACTGCCTCCGACTTGAGCTTCTAAAGTTACTGGAAGTCATTCATTTTCAATTGAAGCTGGCTTCTCTCAGCTGCAAGGAGCGGCAAATCTGTCTGTGTCACGTTTTGGGCGCTTTGAGCATGTTGAGCATCAATCAGAAAGTTGGAATTTTTCAACTTTATGGTAATGAGTTTTGACGCAGTTCAGTGGCAAGCAGCGGCTAACGGCAGCCGCCATTCGGAATATAGACGTCCTTTGCGCTGGCTGATCCCGGAGAAACATACGATGTAAACTTTTGTTCCTACCAAAACATTCATTCTGAGGACAAGCATAATCGCCGTTGCTGGGTTACCTCTTGTTTATAATATAACATTGTTTGTACATAGGGACCAGTTAACGTTACCTGCCAGTCACATCGTCTCTAACGGTCCCTCACAGTGAATCCTGCAGGGATCACTAGGTTAGTCTGGCGGCTGCTCGCTCTGCCTGTACGCCTCTATGGCTTATTGCTTACAGACTCCGCTGCGACCAATTAACAATACAGCTTTTGTCATTATATATGTAATTTATAAAGGTTTCTAGTGTCAGTGTATTGGCCTTGGCTGCGTGAGCTTCTCCCTGTCGAACAGAGAACGCCGCCACGTCAGAGCGGCCAACACGTCAAAAAGATTCCCTGTACTTTTTGACAAGCGTCCTTGGCGGGGCGGCCAGAGCTTTTTTGCAGCTCAATTCGGTGGAGGTGTGTACGTACGGTTGGTCGCCCCCAGGCGGATGGGCTACAATGCATTGGCCGTGCTCTGTGTCAGGCAATGGCAAAGTAACCTACTAAAGGGTTACAATAATGTTTATCCAATACAGTATGTTAGGTTATTAGAGATGCAATTATCCATGTTAACAATTACATTTGTATCGCTGTTTTCTCAGTTTTAAGCTAGCTATTAGGGATGAGCGAGTACAGCATTATCTGTATCTGTTTACCACATGAATTATCTGTATCCGTATCCCTACTTGGACTGGGCGGGGCCTAAGCCGGAAGTGGTCAGATTTAACCCGGAAGTGGGTCGGGTTGTCTTGAAATGGACGGGGCTTTAACCGGTATGTTATTTTAAGCATGTAATTAATATGGGTTGATCAGAAATTGTTATATTTATTGCTGATTAGAAAACTATTTACATGACAGCGTCGAGCTTCAGATCAATGGTGTTGTCATGGTAACAAACAAACTATATACAGAACGTTTTGCAACAATGAATACAACACATGCAGTTGCAATTATGAAGTAAAATGTAAACAAGAGTTTTCATACTCAGTATAACTTTTTTAAACTTTAAATTTTTTTATGATCAGTGTGATTTTTTTTGTTTTTGGTTCTTTTTTATTTTATTTATTTCCACACCAGGTATGTGTGAGTGTGTGTGTGTGTGTGTGTGAGTAAAATGAACACAGAGAGAGAGAGAGAAAGAGAGAGGGGGGGGGGGGGGGGGGGGGGGGGGGGGGGGGCAGCTGACAGTTAAAAAAAAAAATCTCTGATGGCAGAGACGCAACGGGAGTTGCATTTAAACCAAGCAGCATGTCTGAAACCCACGTTCACCAGAAATCTACTGGTTACTAAGTATGTACAGTGGTGTGAAAAAGTGTTTGCCCCCTTCCTCATTTCTGTTCCTTTGCATGTTTTCACACTTAAGTGTTTCGGAACATCAACCAATTTAACAATAGTCAAGGACAACACAAGTAACACAAATGCAATTTGTAAATGAAGGTGTTTATTATTAAAGGTGAAAAAAAATCCTAACCATCAGGCCCGTGGTGAAAAAGTGATTGCCCCCTTGTTAAAACATACTATAGTGTGTTTCCACACCTGAGTTCAATTTCTCTGGCCACACCCGGCCTGATATTGCCACCTGTTCACAATCAAGGCATCACTTAATAGGAGCTGCTTGACCACAGTAAGGTCCACTAGAAGATCCTTAAAAGCTACCACATCATGCCGAGACCCAAAGAAATTCAGGAACAATTGAGAAAGAAAGTAATTAGATCTATCAGTCTGAAAGGGTTATAAAGCCATTTCCAAAGCTTTGGGAATCCAGCGAACCACATGAGAGCCATTATCCCCAAATGCGAAGACATGGAACAGTGGTGATCCTTCCCAGGAGTGGCCGGCCGCCCAAAATTACCCAAGAGCGCAGCGACGACTCATCCAAGAGGTCACAAAAGACCCCACAACAACGTCCAAAGAACTGCAGGCCTCACTTGCCTCAGTTAAGGTCAGCGTTCATGCCTCCCCATCAGGAAAAGACTGGGCAAAAATGCCTGCATGGCAGAGTTCCAAGGAGAAAACCTACTCTGACAAAAAAATCAAAGCTCGTCTCAATTTCTCCACAACACTCTTGATGACCCCCAAGACTTTGGACAACATTCTGTGGACCGATTAGACAAAATGGAACTCTTTGGAAGGTGTGTGTCCAAGTATATCTGCGTAGAAGGAACACTGCATTCATAAAAAGAACATTATACCAAGAGTAAAATTGGGGTGGTAGTGTGATGGTCTGGGGCTGTTTTGCTGCTTCAGGACCTGAAGACTTCCCTGATAAAAGGAACTATGAATTCTGCTGTCTATCAAGAGATCCTGAAGGAGAATGTCCGACCATCTGTTCGTGTACTCAAGCTGAAACGAACTTGGGTTCTGCAGCAGGACAATGATCCTAACACACACCAAGTCCACCACCGAATGGCTGAAGAAAGACTTTGGAGTGGCCTAGCCAAAGTCCTGACCTGAATCCTATTGAGATGTGTGTGGTATGACCTTAAAAAGGCCGTTCATGCTCGAAAACCCTCTAAGTACTGAATTAGGACAATTCTGCAAAGATAAGTGGGCCAAAATCCTCCGGACGCTGTAAAAGCTCATTGCACGTTATCGCAAACGCTTGGTTGCAGTTGTTGCTGCTAAGGTGGCCCAACCAGTTTATGGTTTAGGGCAATCACTTTTTCACACAGGGCCATGATGGTTGGATTTTTTTCACCTTTAATATAACACCTTCATTTACAAATGCATTTTGTGTTTACTTGTGTTGTCCTTGACTATTGTTTAAATTGGTTTGATGTTCCGAAACACTTGAGTGTGACAAACACCAAAGGAACAGGAAATAGGAAGGGGGCAAACACTTTTCACACCACTGAAGTACTACAAACCGAAGTTAAAAACAAACCTGAAGCTGAAGAAACCCTAAACGTTAGCTGAACAGACCCGCGGACCTGATTGACTGACGGAGCGGGAGAGAGAGAGAGGGAGAGGCCGAGGGAGCGCAGTTCTCCGTGTTCTATGTGTGTGTGATTGAGCCGAGCGTGTTTGTAGGCGGGGGCGCGCTGTGACTATCACAGAACGCAGCTCGGCCAGTTGACGTGGTTACCCTGTAACTTTCGTTTTCATACAACAAGCTGGTTTGTCAATGTCTCTTAGCGGGATGAGGGAGACGGACCAGGGTGAACTTGCTGGCTACCTTAGCATTGGATTAGTCAATCGCCCATACAGCTGGCATAACATGGTGAATTTATTTAAGGGTAGCCCAGCACTGTTAAACGTGGTCAAAAAAATCCTACTGGAAATAACTTTATGAACATGTTAAACTAAGTCACCCTATAACGTTACCTTACGGTTTAGAGACTAGGCATTAGTAAGAGCCACTTGGCAATGTAGTAAGCTGGAATGATAGTATGATATCAATAAATTACGTCTCTACTTCAATAATGTGTTAAAAAGTGGCATGTAATCAATTTAAAAAATGATGCTGTGTGGCAGAAAAAAAATATACATATTTTTACTTAATGCAAATTGGTAAATCAATCAGAAACTTGTTGTTACGTAATTGACAATTGTAATTGACACTTGTGTCTAATTGGGAAAATAATTAGGGTATTTAGAGATGATGCTGCTGAGAAACACTGTCAAGAGAAGTTGACTTTATGAAAAAGAAATGTCCTGTATTATAATACGTTATAATGACTATGTTATTTCTACTTACGTTGACTCTTTGTCATTCAAAACCCTGGATAAATCTAGTATCAGAAATTAGTTTCAGAAGGATTTAATTTAACAAATATGCTGTCCTTTGTGTCCCTTTGGCTAACAGTATTTTTACTGAGTCTATGACAAATCGTTTCAGCGGTGCTTTCTAACATGATGTCATTGTGCTATCCGAGCAACGTTAGCAGGGTGTCCGCGGGGTTTTAAAAAGTATTAAAAAGTGATAAATCAAAAATGTCAAATTTAAGGCCATTAAAAGTTTTAAATTTAGTCTCAGAGGTATTATTTTTTTTAAATTAGGTATTATTTTTTTCAGACTATCAGGTGTCCTATTCTGATTGAAATTCTATCCTGCGTTCGCGTTAGTCCATTTAAATATGGGCTTTGGCATGTCTGGGCACATAATCAAAGATCTTTCGTCTCCGTCTATGTTTGATGCTGACGTCATATTTAGTGGTTGTTCGACATCATCTCAGAACACTGCACGCTCAACAGAAGTGGCTGGCTTACGTTTTATTTTATACTTGCTTCAAGCCATATCTTCAACGACTGGACAACCATCGTCGTCTTTTAATTAGGGTGACCAGGCGTCCCCGGTTTCCGCGACCTGTCCCCTGAAATGTCACCGGTTTTCACTGTGACTGACAGACCCGAAATTGGAATGAAAGAAAGAAAATACTGACAAAACGGAGCCGATAGTCGCACACCCTACACACGCAGACTCAAGACAGCCAGAGCCAGCGCTGCTCAGAGAGGTTTTAGAAAGCTGTATTTTACGATGCTAAAATCACTGATTATTTACATGGAGTCTGGCGGGTTTAGCGAACGCAATTTTTGCGGACTTTTATATTTTAAAAAGGATCTTTAACAGGAAGGTCGACCTCCTTAGAAATCCTTTCCATAATGTT
>NC_045740.1:26004876-26004985 GCF_008692095.1 Etheostoma spectabile | reverse complement strand
TAGAATATTAATCTGAGTCTGTTAACAGCAAAACAAGCACTTTTATGAATGTAAATACAAGTTGGACAATTATCCTCTTAACTTACATTGTAGCTTGTTTCTGCCGACT
>NC_045740.1:26004092-26004866 GCF_008692095.1 Etheostoma spectabile | reverse complement strand
CGTTTAATACTGCATCAATGTCAAAGGAAAATTTGTCCTCAATAGTTTTTTATTGTATCTGATTCTCAATGAGCTGTTGCAGAAACAAGCCTTGAGCAATAAAGCAAAGTTTTCAGATAAATGTAGTTCAGTAAACATTACACCATTATGAAATTGAACTTTCTATCTAGAAACATTAAGACTTTCTATCTTGAAATATTAGGACTATAAGGACTTCTATCTTGAAATAATAGGACTTTCTACTGAAATTAGCATTAGGACTTTCTATTTGAATAGTAAGACTTTATCTTGAAATTTAGACTTTCTATCTTGAAACCTTACCCCTCTGAGGTTGTATGGAGTGGAGTTGAAGTGCAGCAGGGGTGGGTCTAGGATCAACCTGGGGGGGCTCAGCCCCTAATGAACAGCTCTAGTCTAGTGTCCCTGTTTTAATTTTTAGAAAAGTAAAACATTACTTGTTTTGGAGGTAAATACCTTCGAGCTGACAATGGCCCCGGATTTTGTCTAGAAGCATGCGTCACCTTACTTTAATGGCAATGAAGTTTTCTGATAGCTGGTGTAACAACCCAGAGTTTAAGGACTGCTCAGGTCCTGTATTAGGGAATACAGGCTTATTGTTCGGTTGTAAAACAAAAGCAAACATGCAATGTCAACTGGATGGGAGCTAACGCACTTCGGTCGCATATGCAATCCTAAACATAAAAATGTAATGCATGCTCGGAGAGAGCAGTTAATTATCAGCTGTCTGTGCGGCTGCACCTCCACCACCGCCGC
>NC_045740.1:25999624-26004077 GCF_008692095.1 Etheostoma spectabile | reverse complement strand
TTTAGGCCTACTGGCCAACGCTACGGCTCCAGCAACGTCTGACCTCCGGATGGCCATGAGCGCCACACCAACACTGCACATGGAGGCTCTGTGGTGTCTGAACACTGCAGTTAAACACCACTCATTTAACTCAAATGAAGGAATTTCAGAGCTGTAGTCATTCAGTCATTCACTTGTGGTAAAAACAAAACCGGGTACATCATCGGATTTGGATTAGCATCGTTCTTCAAAAAAACACCATTGTGCTGAAACTATCCATTCTCTCCATTGCACATTTATGTAGTTTGTTTTACTTTTATTTACTAAGTGAAATAAATATGTGCAATATGTTGTTAATGATATGTTGTCTCTAAATCTATTCATTTCTGTATGTTATAAATGTCAAAATCTGTGTAAATAATAGAAAGGTTGCTGATTAACACTTGCAATTTAGTGTTGTGATGGTTTTTTTTTTAAATTCTGAAGGTAGTAAAAAAGGTATTAAAAAGTAGTAAATTTAACTAAAGGATTGCTGTACATACCCTGGTTAGCCTTTACAACAGAGCCACTTTAATACACTTGTTATGATGTTCCATTACAGAGTCTCTGCTGATTTGTGTTTGTTGCTGTGTGCATGGTGGAAAATAATGTAAACAGAGAGCAGTGTGCTAAAAATGCAATGCACCATGATGTAGATCCTGTTCAAGGCCAGGCTAATATTGGTAGTCCCTCTAGTGGACAGAATGTGTAACAACAACCACATGCTTATAGTGGCATTGACAATGCATAAGCCTGAGCAGCTTGTTATATATATTTATAACAAGCTGCATTTGAGCATTTAATATTAAAATATTATAATTAAAAAAACAAAAAACTAATGAAACACAAATGGTATTTGGAAGATTGACAGCTCTAATTTGTATGCTGGTATACGTGTGGATCTGCATGTGTGTTTTTCCCAGCCCTCCTTGTGTTAGTGTGAGACGTGGGTCAAATTTATCTAGGCCAGCAACGTGTTATTGCTCAGGGAGACAAGCATAGCTTGTTTGGATAAGGGAAGAGATGAGCAGGCATGAGATATTATCTTTTTTTCCGCACAGATTATCTACGGTTTGGAATTTAACACACACACACACACACACACACAAAATCTACTCTGTCTATACACACATGCACACACACAATGGCTTTTACTTGTTCAGAATAACAATGTCCTAATACTTTGGTTAAGGTCTTAGTGAGTTAACATGAACCATAATACCTTTCATGTACCAGAGAATTTATCTTGATTTTGAGGAATAAAAGCTTCTCAGTTCTCATAGTCTTTTCTTGTCTTGTATTAAATATTTTGGCTTCAAGCCCTGTATTTCTGATTAGTCGTTATTTATAGGAGTTATAATATATAGTATATATATAGGAGTTATTTTAATACCAGGTAGCCAGTAGATGTCTATAACAAGAACAACCACCCAGTGATTAGGATAGTGGGTAACTCAGTTGGTAATGTTTCAGACCAACTTTGACCTGAAAGTAAACTTAAACTATAAAAACCAAAACAGATGTCAATTAAGCATAGCTTTGCATGTATTTCATGGGGAATTTTTTTGGAGTAAGTAAGTAAAAGGATTCCAAATATTTTCATGCCACAAAGGATTATTGAGGTTCAGGTAAAAATACACTTTAGGTCAAAAGCTGAATGCTAAGTGTTTGTGAAGGGTGAGCCCAATGTCTTAGAAACTATTTTACTATACAACACTGTATTTATGTACCTTTGCATGTCAGACTTGTCTGCTTTTGTCAGAGCTTTTCACACCAAAGCCTCATTAATGTCAGCGCTTTTCACACTAAAGCCACAATAATGTCAGAGCTTTCACGCAAGAAAAAAAGAGATGAGAAAAGGGCAAAGAAAGGCATGAAAGAAATAATTTGAGATTTCTCTACAAGTAGAATATAAATAATTTGTCTTGGGCATTCAGGAGAAATAAATGGCGACATATCACACATACACACACAATAAACATAGTTAACCTACACAGAACATAATCATACATTATCTCATCCAATGCTTCAATGAACATCTAATAACCACACGCAAAACCCACACACAATACCCCCCCACACCTTCCCTCACATTAACAGAAGAACAGAAGCGAATCCACAGGACATTCTCCCCTTCATATTGCACTTAATGATTGCACATTTCTTGTTGACTCATGCTGTAGTTAATAACTTCTGTATTGCACAATGCATAATTGCATACTACATATCAAATTACATACTATATATATATATACGTATATATATTGCACCAGTACCCAATCATTGCACATCTTAAAACCATAATGTTAAATGCCACAACTTACTTATTTAGTAGTATTAGTCACTGTAACTGTAAAAAAATGGATTTTAGAAAAAGAGCTTTGGGGTCATTAGTAATTTATTTATTTATTTATTATATTGTTATATTATAGTCTGCATTAAAATTGACATGTTAACTTATATCCCCTAGTGATGATAGTTTGAATAAAAAAGAAATAAAGTAAAATTAAGGATTAAGCCAAAATAGGTAATAAAAACCAACTAAAAGAAAAAAACACACACACATAGATCAAATGTACGTATAGATCACTATACAGTTTCCACACTCTCATCTGGTAGCAATATATTGCACATATTTTCCCCATTTCACCAAATATTTTCCTGCTCTGTCATTGATGTTGAAAGACAATTTTTCATATGAAGCCACTTTTGCCAACTCCATGCTCCAGGAAAGAGGGCTCACCCGGGATCTTCCAGTTTTGCATTATTATTATTTGTTTTCCAACCATTATACCGGACTGAACAAAGTCTGCTGCTCCACAGTTCAATGTAACTTTTGGATCATTCAAAACATACGGCCTCGGGCAGAAATCCAATCTAGTCTGGGTAATGTTTTCAATGCAATTAGGAGTTTTTAGCCAGAAGTTCTAAATCATGGGACATTCCCAGAGCAGGTGAAGAAGAGTCCCTTCAGAGCTGCAGCACTTCCAGCAGTCTGTATTATCCCTCAGCTTTAGCCTAAACAGCCGTGTCGGAGTCCAATAAAAACATTCAAGAATCTTAAAGAATCCTAAACTGGATTAATCAAATTTTAATGTCTCTTGAAAACCTCTTATTGTTTTCACAAATACGATCCCACACTTTATGTGTGACATCAATGGTTAAATCCAAACCCATTATTTTCGTAGTCTGAGAGAGAAGGTTTGATTGCTGAGGCTCTATTCCTATGTCCTATGACAGTAACTAACATGTAACGCATTTGTAAATACTTCTAGAAATTATTTCTCGGCAGATTGTATTCATCAACCTACCTTTCAAATGACTTTATATTATCCTTCTCATATAGGGTCCCACCCAATCTTTCCAAAGAACGGAATGTTTATTAATACAAAACTTTGGGTTATTCCTAGGGATGAGCGAGTACAGCATTATCTGCATCTGTATCTGTTTACCACATGAATTATCTGTATCCGTATCCGTACTCGGACTGGGCGGGGCCTAACCCGGAAGTGGTCATATTAACCCGGAAGTGGGTCGAGTTGTCTTGAAATGGGCGGGGCTTCAACTGGTATGTTATTTTAAGCATGCAATTGATATGGGTTGATCAGAAATTGTTATATTTATTGCTGATTAGAAAACTATTTCCGAGACAGCATCAGCATTGAGCTTCATACCAGTGGTGTTGTCATGGTAACAAACGAACTATATAGGCCTACAGTAAATAACAAGTTTTGCAACAATAAATACAACAATGTGGTGTCAATTATTAAGTAAATTGTAATGAACAAGAGTTTTCATATTCAATAATATAATTGTTTTTTTAACTTTTAATCATTTTTTGGGGGGGGTTCTTTTTTACTTTCACACCAGGTATGTGTGAGTGTGTGTGTCTGTGAGTGAGTAAGAGATACAGAGAGAAAGAGAGAGAGAGCGAAACAAACAAAGAGAGAGAGAGAGAGAGCAAACAAACAAAGAGAGAGAGAAACAAAGAGAGACAGGGGGGCGGGGGGTTGGAATGTGTTTGTGTGTGTATCTTAATTTGTAATATTATTCTATTTTACCGCAACTGCCTTTTTTTTTTTTTTATAAAACACAGCAAGAAAGTTTCAGACACTCAAAAAAACTGGTTAGAGCCAGCAGGCGGTTTAAAAAAAAAAACTGCTAACAAGCATTATGTCTGAACAAATCCCACGGTTACCAGAAGTCTCCTGGTTACTAAGTACTAGTTTGAACCGAAGTATAAAAAAAACCTGAAGCTGAAGAAACCCTAAAAGTTACAGCCCATGTTGCAAGTTAACCACCAATGTTGATTATTAGGTACAAAAAGCCCTCAAGATATGTATGTCATTTTTAAAAATGTCTCCAAATAGTTTTAAAAGTTAGTTTTTGGTCATTTTTGGTATTTTGGGGTTTATGGAGTCAATTCGGCGATGAC
>NC_045740.1:25998658-25999614 GCF_008692095.1 Etheostoma spectabile | reverse complement strand
GGAGTTAAGTCTCAGCCTGGCACTAGGACCATGGTGACTGACTGGGATGAGGAAGAGGAGGAAAGGCCAGCAGCCAAATAATTACGAACCTGACAGACGTGAAAGGGCAAATGAGGAATTGTCAAGATTGTGGGAATAGGGAGACGGCCAGCAGCTAGAGAGAGGCATTGAGAGTTACGAGGAAGATAGAAGAAAACAGTGGAAGAAAAGAAGTGTTTAGCAACAGATTATAGATAAAAATATATATATAATATATATTATATATTATAATATAATATATTGATAGATATATTTAGAGAGAGAGAGATGATAGTTATAGCTAGATACCGGTATAGCTAGTGAACACACAGCTTAGACGGGGATGTTGTTCGGCTTTTCACAAGTTTAGAGTAGCTAACGCTACGCCGACGACGTTAGCACAACAGCATTAGACTAGCTGCTAGGTAAATATTCGAGCCTTTGGTGTTGCCTTATATGCGTCATGTTGTCAACATCATACATGTGGGACTTAGTGCACCTTTTTTTACCATAATGTATTGAATGGAATAGTAGCATCGCTCCTACGAGATGGGTGGGTTTTTGTTACGTACACACAAAGCTAAATGGTATAGCGGATATAGCTAAAGTTGTGTAGCCAGAACTTCGCGCAGTAGAGTTTCGGTAAGTAACCACAACGGCGTTGTCGCCCACAATGACCTGCATGGATGTTTGAAATGGAGAGAGAACAACGAGAGAGAAAAATTGAACGTTCACCCAGTGCTATTCACTGACAGTAAAAGTAAAGTCATTGTATGCACTGCTGCGTTGCTAAATGAAGGAGATAAACGAAGGGAGATAAATAAGGACAATTCCCACAATCTTGACAATTCCTCATTGCCTTTCACGTCTGTCAGGTTCGTAATTATTTGGGCTGGCCTTTCCTCCTCTTCCTCATCAGTCAGTCACCATGGTCCTAG
>NC_045740.1:25996237-25998633 GCF_008692095.1 Etheostoma spectabile | reverse complement strand
AGTGTGACGTCATGCAATGCATTGTGGGAGAAAAGCAAACCACTGTAAAATATGACCTTTATTTTCGTGTTATTTTATGTTTTGTGATACTTTTCAATATCATATAAAGTGGATAACAGTTTGAATGTTTACTACCAACAATCAATAAGTGCAAATTTGTTGGAAAATTAAACCTGCAACATGGGCTTTAACAGAAAAGCCGAGGACCTGAGAAGAGAGACGTTCACTTCTCCGTGTCCTGAGCGTGTGTGAGAACAGCCGGTGGGACACAACAACAGACGGAATCTGTGTGTGTAGGGAGGGGCGCTGGGACTATTCTATCACAGAATAGTGTAGGGGAGGGACGCTGGGACTAGCCTATCACAGAACAGTGTATTGGAGAGGCGCTGTGACTAGCACTGTGACTAGCCTATCACAGAACGGAGACACAGTCAGTGGAGACTTATTCAATCCGAGTAAAGATATTGACTCGCATTACTCGTATAATACTTGTACTTGGCAAAAGTGTTTTATCCGTACCGGATACTCGTTTCAGCCGAGTATTTGGCTCATCCCTAGTTATTCCAAATACAAGATTCAAAATTAAGATAGACATCGATATTAAAAACTGTAGGAAACTTCTTCCACACATTACAGAGCTTGGGTATGATAGGGTGGGATTTTATTTTGGAGGGTATATTGTTAGACAGAGCATTTATAGGGGTAAGTGAGGAGAACAATCTCCAGTCAATCTCACCAGCTCTCTCAGGTGGTAGTCTCAGGAAAAGGCATAATGATACAGGGCCAGTTTGGGGAGGCCCATGCCATTGGCACCTGAAGCCTCTCTAATTTTATCCTTGGACGTTAACCATTCCATAAGAACTTTTTGCGAATTTGGTTGAACCTTTTAAAGTACTTTTGGGCTGTGGCAATAGGAAGACATTGAAGCAAATAATTCAACCTTCATATGTTGACCTTTCACCATAATGAAAAGAACAGTGGTGACCATCTATACGTATCTAATGAAATTTCATCAAAAAGTGGGTCCAAATTCTTATTGAACATTTTATTAAATTGGTGAGGGAAGAGAATGCCAAGATATTTTATGCCTTCAGTAGGACATTGAATCAGCCCTGTCTGAAATAAAGTTTTGGGGCAGTATAAAGTCACTGGAAGGGCTTCTGATTTAGACCAGTTGACTTTATACCTTGATATCTTGGCAAATGACTCAATCACGTCCAGTAGTGCTGGGACAGATCTGGCTGGGTCCGAGGTAAGCCACAAAATGTTGTCCTCGTAAAGCAGAAGCTCACTGAATATTCTGATTCTCGCGAATAGCTGTCGCAAGGGGCTCAAAAGCTAGACAGAAACGAGCCCTGCCGGGTGCCTCCACGTAGTGTGAAATAAGAGGAGATCAGACCATTTGTTCTCACTGCGGCCTGTGGGTCTTTATACAGAATATTGATCCATCTGAGAAATGTTTGACCAAGTCCAAAAGTTTTAAGTGTATGAAACATATACATCCATTCCAGCCTATCAAGTGAGATATGTAGCTGCTGTTGGATTGTTGGAGTCCCGCAACGACCACATAATATTCATGTGCGTCTCACATTATCAGAAGAATTTCTTTGTCCAATAAAGCCCACTTGGTCAGGATGGACAAGTGACCCAAGTATTTTAGATAAAGGTTTACAATAGGGATGAGCCGAGTACTCGGCTGAATTGAGTATCCGGTACGGATAAAGCACTTTTGCCGAGTACAAGTATTATACGAGTAATACGAGTCAATATCTATACTCGGATTGAATAAAACTCCTCAGCTGACCGCGCTGCGTTCTGTGATATTCACAGCGCCCCCCTATACACACACACGCTCGGCTCAATCACACACACGGAACACGGAGAACAGCGCTCCCTCTCCCTCTCTCTCCCTCTCTCAGACACTCAGGGCAGCGGGTCTTTTCCGTTAACGTTTAGGGTTTCTTCAGCTTCAGGTTTGTTTTTAACTTCGGTTTGTAGTACTTACTTACTAACCAGTAGATTTCTGATAAACGTGGGTTTCAGACATGCTGCTTGGTTTAAATGCGACTCGCGTCTGCCGTCTGAGATTTTTTTTTTTTTTAACCATCAGCTGGCTTCATTAAAGTCAATGCAGATCTGAGAAACAGCATCTGCCCCCCCCTCTCTTTCTCTCTCTCTCTCTCTGTGTCTCTCTCTTACTCACACACACACACACACACACACACAAATATACCTGGTGTGGAAATAAAAAAGAACCAAAAACAAATATCACACTGATCATAAAAAAAATTTAAAGTTAAAAAAAGAAAGTTATATTGAGTATGAAAACTGTTGTTCATTTAATTTTACTTCATAATTGCAACCGCATGTGTTGTATTCATTGTTGCAAAACGTTC
>NC_045740.1:25995890-25996227 GCF_008692095.1 Etheostoma spectabile | reverse complement strand
TTGTTTGTTACCATGACAACACCATTGATCTGAAGCTCGATGCTGTCATGTAAATTGTTTTCTAATCAGCAATAAATATAACATATTCTTCACAAATTCAAATGCTTCACCAAGCATATTTTCAAATAATGGTATTAGGTCTTCTGCATAACATTTAAAAAGATTCTACTGTAAACCCGTCTTGGCCTGGAGATTTACCTGATGAAAGGGGCTTAATTGCATCAAGTATTTCCTGTGAACAAATTTCTGGTTTTCTACTTAATGTTGGTTTACTACTAGGGATGAGCGAGTACAGCATTATCTGCATCTGTATCTGTATCTGTTTACCACATGAATT
>NC_045740.1:25993850-25995880 GCF_008692095.1 Etheostoma spectabile | reverse complement strand
GTATCCGTACTCGGACTGGGCGGGGCCTAACCCGGAAGTGGGCGGGGGTTAACCCGAACGTGAGTCTGGTTACCTTGAAATGGGCGGGGCTTTAACCGGTATGCTATTTTAAGCATGCAATTAATATGGGTTGATCAGAAATTGTTATATTTATTGCTGATTAGAAAACTATTTACAGGACAGCATCAGCATTGAGCTTCAGATCAATGGTGTTGTCATGGTAACAAAAACTATATACAGAACAAGTTTTGCAATAACAAATATAACACATGCAGTTGCAATTAAGTAAAATGTAATGAACAAGAGTTTTCATACTCAATATAACTTTCTTTTTTTTAACTTTATTTTTTTATAATTTTTTTTTGTTTTTGGACTTTTTTTTTATTTTTTTAATTTCCCACCAGGTTAGTGATGTGAGTGTGTGTGTGTGTGTGTGTGTGTGTGTGTGTGTGTGTGTGTGGTCTGTCTGTGAGTGAGTAAGAGATCCACAGATAGGAGAGATAAAGAAAGAGAAAGAGGGTGCGGGGGGGGACTGTGTTCTCACGATCAAATAGGCCGATGCTGTTTTTCAGATCTGCATTGACTTTAATGAAGACCAGTTGTTCCACATGGCTAGGGTCTAAGTTTGCACGCTGTGGACTGACCACATTTCCAGCTGTGCTAAAAACACGCTCAGACTGGACACTTGTAGGAGGACAACTGAGATGCTGCAGTGCCAAGCGTGTAAGACTGGGCCAGCACTGAAGCTTGCCTGACCAGTATTTCACTGGGTCATCGGTAAGGCTGATGTCCCCATCTGCCAGGTAGGCCTCCACATCACCTGATGGTAAATGTGTCCTCATTGGAATAGCCGACTTCTTTCTCTGCAGGAAAGACAAGACAGAAGTGCTGGTGGTGGCAAGTGTCTCTTCTGTGTTTCTTGCAGGTGTAGCCACAGGGTCACAGAGCTCCATCCTGAGGAGTAATGTCCTCTTCACTGCCTCCACATCAACATTGTTTGGAAAACAGCTGGCCTTATATCTAGGGTCAAGGAGAGTGGCAAGCAGAAATGTGGAGTTTGCAAAAATTGGTTCAAAACGCCATCCTAGTTCTTTGCTCAGATTCCTTGCCAGTTTCCTTGCTGCTGTGCCTAACCTTTCCCTGGACTCAGCCGCAACATCTTCGCCCAGCCCCACTGTGGCATCCTGATCATCATCACCAGCCAGGAACTGATCTGATTCATCCTCAGATTCCTCACCAGCATGCAGTGACCTGATGATGGCGCAAAGGCCATGCAGGAGGGGGATGACCTCAGAGATGGAGGCGCTGTGTTTTGAAAGCGCCCGTGTGACCTCCTCAAAAGGACTAAGAACAGTGAGCATGTCTGATGCTAACCCCCACTCATTTGGATAGATGATTGTTGGAGCTTTACCCATGTTGGACTCCTGTGTCATAATCTGCACAGCCCTGCGCTGCTCCACCAGCCGCTGGAGCATGTAGAACGTATAGTTCCACCTTGTTTTTACATCTGTTATGAGCGTGTGCTGGGGGAGGTTCAACTGTGTTTGCAGCTCATGTAGTCTGTTGCTAGCTTTGCTTGAGCGATGAACATGGCCAGATATGATCCTGGCTTTAGAGAGAAGGGATGTCACAACCCTGTCCTTCTCCAGTGCTTTGATCACCACCAAGTGAAGCGTATGGGACACGCAACGGATGTGCCCATATTCAGTCAAAGCTTTCACCATGTTTGCTGCATTGTCTGAAACAACAAACCGTATTGTGACAGACTGACCAACAGACTCTTCCCACTCTCTCATCTTTTCCTTAAGACAGCACAGAATGTTGTTTGATGTGTGCTCAATGTCTAGCACACCAACATTTAGCAGCCCTGCTTTCCTCTGTACTGAAGCTTCCCCTACACGTTCACACCAGTGCCCAGTAAGACAGAGATATGCATGTGCGTTGTGATTGCTGGTCCAGAGATCTGTAGTGAGGTTGATAACACCTCCTTCAGCTGCTCTGCTAGTATTATAATTATTCTGCCCTCCTCA
>NC_045740.1:25993669-25993840 GCF_008692095.1 Etheostoma spectabile | reverse complement strand
CCCTCCTGAGCCTGAACTGTAAGCCTTTGTTAATTAATATACAGCGGGTGTGTTGCTGAGTGGGGAAAACTTGTTAGAAACGCTAACAGGTTGGTGGTGGTCTGAGGCCTTGGAAAGCTTACAACTATCTCTTCCTCGTCCTCTCACCGTCACCCAGGCACTATGTCCTGG
>NC_045740.1:25976708-25993659 GCF_008692095.1 Etheostoma spectabile | reverse complement strand
GGAGTTGCCGGGCTACCAGAGGCTAACTCAGGCTCAGGCCAGCCCGCGCCGACTACAGGGGGGGGTTAGCTACAGTAACTAACGGCTGATCTGTCATGGTGCGGAAACGGACTTCTAACTCACTAAGGCTCGCCTCCATGTCTATAAATAAACTACACTTGTTGCACATTCCATTGCCGTTAAAGGATGCAGAGGAGTAACTAAACATCTCACACACCGAGCAGGAGAAAGTAGGAGAGAGCGATGACATAGCTAACTGCTAAGCTAAAGTACGGTAGCGTTAGCCACCAAGCGTTCAAAACAACTGTTATTTAACGAAAGTCACTGAAAGACGTAAAACAAATGCTTATGCCTATGCCCCGTTGATGAGAGCTCTAAGCGAAGCAAATGTAGCACAACCCTTTTCTCAAGTTCCATTCACTTAACCAGATATGGCTAACTGCTAAGCTAAAGTCGCTAACAGCGAAGCTAAAGTACGGTAGCGTTAGCTACCAAGCTTTCGAAAACTGTTATTTATCGAAAGTCACTGTACATGTAAAGAACTGTGAGTGCTTAGGCAGAACTACTATACGAATACGTGTTTAGCGGACAGTTAGCCGCTCTAATAGCAAAACTAACAAGTTGAACTAGTATTGAGTGAGCAGCAACGCTATCAACACACAAGCACAGGAAACTGAAATGAGTCAGGTACGCTTACCGTAATGGCCCCCCTAATGGCCTATCGTGGTACAGAGCCTCCGAGAGGCATGCCAAACAATCATCACAGGTTTAGTATTGATAGCATTTACTGTGGCAGAGATATCGCTATTGCGTATAAAGTTGGTCATAGTGCCAACAATAGTCATTGTAACGCCACCTAATGGTCCACATGTGTAATATTTGATAAGTCTGGTCAACTACCCATTGTACATCTACCCTGTTAATTTCAAGTAATTCACTTCAGTGTAAGTGGTTAATCCAAACATGGGTCCCATAGGCCACGGCCACTTTAACCAATCTGTAACCCAATGTAAGGGGCACCTCAGGAGTGGCCCTAGATGATACCCATCACATTTTATAAAAATTGGATGAGCCGTTCATGAGATATAAACTTTTTGTAGTTGTAGCACCCCCTAGTGGCCAATATATGTGAAATTTGTTTTAGAGCCTCAGGTCATACCAAGGAATTATCTAAAGTTGGGATTGAACAGCATTTATTTGGGCAAAGATATGGCATAGTTGGTGTTTACATAGTTAGCTACACAAACTTGTTTGTGCGTAATATGCACAATTTTTTTTGTCAGGTCTGTCTGGAGATGATATGTGCCAAGTTTCATGCAGATCAATAGCATGATCCAAGAGGAGTTCAAAAAGTTTTTCGATAAATCACTATTTTTCACGCTTAAAAGTCTAGGCGGAAAAGGGCGTGGCCTATATCACAAGATTCAGTTGGATCCAGGGAACGCGTGGATATATGGGTTTTAAATGTCTGATGTACGGTTTGGGAGTTATAGGGCCAAACACGTTTTTTACTGCTATAGCGCCACAGTGGTGGAAGTGGTTCAATTGTTTGCCTCTGAGGTCTTTTGGACGAGTTTTGGACCAATCCTGAAAATGGCACACTGCCACCATGGACGGTTTAGGCTGCAGCGTGAGTTTTATGCGGAGAAGAATAATAGGAGGAAAATCCTCATTATTTTATAATAATACTGAATATTAACTAAAACTATTACGGTTAATAAACTATAACTAAATAGTTATTAATGCTCTTTTGTGAACCTTATTGTGAAGTTGAAAACATATACACCTTAACTTACACTTGATAAATGCTAAGAGTGCTGAATAAGCACTACTTAACAATGATTCATAGTTTAATTCAATTTCAATTCAATTTTATGTATACAGCGCTAAATCACAACAACAGTTATCTCATTGCGCTTTACATAAAGAGCAGGTCTAGACCGTACTCTGTGATGTTATTTACAGAAACCCAACAGTTCCCACCAAAAGCAAGCACTAGGTGACAGAGGCAAGGAAAAACTTCCTTTAAGAGGCAGAAACCTCGACCGGTTGGGGGTGAGAGAAAGAGACAGAGAAAGAGAGAGAGAGACACAGACAGACAGACCGAGATAGACATGGAGAAGTGTAGCAGAGGGTGTCGAGCAAAAAAAGGCGATCCTTGAAATTTGCTTTATGTGAGAATTAAACAACATGTTCTGGTCAAAGATAACTCCAAGATTCCTCACAGTGGTGCCAGAGGCCAGGGTGATATAAAGTGAGCAAGATTGGATCAAGCACAGATCCTTGTGGGACTCCATGACGAAATTTGGAGTGCATCATTAACACGTATAAACTGAGATCGATCTGATAAACTTAAACCAGCTTAGAGCAGTTCCTTTAATGCCAACTTATTAATACTCTGACTTAAACATTCACACAGCTTTTAAACATTGTCAGTGTGAAATAAAATCTTCATGACAACCTTCTGTTATGCACACATGTTCAAATTGTAAAAAGGGCTTTCATTTGATTTGATTGATTTGAGTTTGACTCAGTAGGTTTCTTCTTTCTCTCCACTGAAGACTCAGAGCTATAACAGTGCGAGTCCTGTATGGAGTTTACACTGGACATTTTCCCCCTCTTGTCATCTTCACTGGCATGTCTTCTGGATAGTTTCCCTCTCTTGAAACCTAACAAACCAAGTAGGATATATCAATTTATTTTAAATGCATGCAAAAGCTACGGATGCAAGGAATAATTGTTAACTAGATCAACATCTACACATGTTGTACACTTAAATGAAAACAACACATGATACGGCAGCCTTAATAATACACACTCTACCAAGTGACGATCATGATTATTAGAATAATAATGCATTGATGCATCTAACAGCCAGCAATCACAGCATTCAGATGTATGTTTGTATAGATCACAGTATACTATGGACCATAACTGGTAACATTTTATAATTACTACACACAATTCATCTTTTATGAATGGTTTGTTGATCATGACTAATTTATTGTTCATAAAGCATTTTTTCACACAGTTAGAAATGGTTTGTTCAATAAGCCTATATAAAAAAATGTGTGTGTGAGTTAATTAATAGATAATGAAACAACTATTTATATATGAAATCATTATCATATTATAAACCAGTTGCTAACTATTACTAAATGCTTTGTTCATCATTTGTAAAGCATTGCTCCTATGTTAATTCTCAAAAATAAAGCATTTGTATACATACTCATAAATGCTTTGTTCATAGTAAATAAAGCTCTCAAAAATTATGTTTATAAATAGAAGTTTGACACCTAATTACATCTAAGTTTTGCGAAAACAATTTGTAAATTAAATAATTTTCCCTTTATAAACTATCTACAAACTATCAGTAATTTCTTTGTTTATCATTTGTAAAGCATAGTTCCTACATTCATTCAGTCAGTAAAGTGTTTTTAATTACAGTTAGTAAATGCTTTGTCCATAGTAAGTTAGCCCATGTAAAACTTTTATATATTGTTTCTAATAATTCATAAATGATGCATTAGCCATTTGTAAATTATGTAATTTACCATTATTAACTAGGTACTCTGGAATGTATACGGTCGGTCAAAACTAGGAAGTTAATGATAGGCTAGCTAGACCTACATTTGTTCATGCCTTAAATACAATGTAACTAATAGCTGGGGAGTTAATACATCTGTTATAAATATTTATCAATAGTGTAATCCATGAGTAATTCAGGAGTTACTGATGGTAAGTTACGTATATTGTTTGAGCCCATCTAAAGCGAGCACTTTCAATGCTTTCTAAAGCATTTATAAATGAGTTGCAAAGGCTACTAGAACCTGGACACACACATGTAGTGTTCTGTTTGGACATGCCTTCAGAAATATGCCTACGGATAGGTAGTGTGTTAATGCATCTTTAACAAGCACTCACCAACACATCAATTCATGAATGTACATTTATGAAATAGCTCGTAGTAGTGTTATGTAGTAGATATCAGTATGAATTTGTACCACAACTAGAAGACAACTAGAAAGTTAAGAGCCAAAGAATTGAACATTAATAAAGAGACTAGGCAACCAGGATAAAGTTTAAGAAGTGTATTAATACATTCTTCTTCCTGCTTCTGGCAAGAGCAGATGTGTTTTTCCTCCTCTCCCCTCTTATCTTAGCTTGGCTCCTTCCCAGTCTGTCTACCCTGTCTTGTGGAACTTTTTCTCTTTTCTCTTTGCCCCTGCCTGCTGTTTTCTCTGAACATTCAAAAGGAATTGATTAACGGTCACCAGCCTATTGAACAAGATTTTTTCACCCAAACATGCTTTCTCCGGGGACCGCAATTAGTTAGTTCATGTTATTGTCCCATAGGAAATTAGGTTGCAGATCACATCACTGGTATTCAACATTAACACAGATAAGGCACGAGAAAAACAAAACATATGTACACCACCATCGTACCATAAACCAGAAATAATGAAGGGGGGGGGGGGGGGGGGGGGGGGTGAGTTCCAGACCAGCTGGGAAGAAAGAAGAATAAAATAGATACACAAAATATATATCATTGGACGGGACCTTTCATTATAAGGAGTTTAATGGCCTTGGAACCAAGGATAGCTTGGATCTGTTTTTTTTTAAACAAAGGAGCACAGTATCGTCGTCCTGAGGCAGCAGTACAAATGAGGAGAAGGGTTGCTTCTGGTTGCCCACAATGCTATTTGCCTTTCTCCTATCCTGTTTTTGTATAAACTCCATACTGGAATATGAATACCCGAAAGTTTGCGGGAAGTTATTATTATTTTTCTAATGTACTTTTTGTGCTTCATGGCGTTGCCAAACCAACAGATGATCCAATCCCATCCAATCCACTTTATTATATAGCACAATTTTAACCAACACAGGTTTCAAAGTGCTGCACAAAATGATCATACAGAATAAAGATAACACAATAAAAGCACAAATATAATAAGGTATAATAAAATAAAAACACAAAAGCACTAGCGGCATGTGGTAAGGTATACACATAAAATCATCACTCTACCTGTGTTAAAAGCAAAGAAAAGAGTGGGTTTTAAAGAGTTTTAAAATGAGACAGAGAGGAGCCTGTCTAATGTCATAGGCAGCCCATTCCAAGTTTTGGAGCTGCGACGGCAAACGCACGGTCCCCCGAGCTTACGCCTAGCTTTAGGCACCGTCCGGGCAGCTGGTCAGCTGACTGAGCATCGGCTAGGTGTTTAGGGGTGCGAGCATCTCAGAGAGATGGGGGCAAGGCCATTCAATCTTTAAAAGCCTTAAAGAATTTTTACAAATGAATCCTAAAATTGACGGGATCCGTGGGAGTGAAGCTAAATTGAAAGTGCTTACTGCTAGTGCCTGTAAACGACGATGCAGCAGCATTTGTACAAGCTGAAGCCGAGCAATGGAGAGACCCGCTAGCCCCCATATAAAGTGCCTTACTACAGACCGGTGGTCAGAAAGGCATGGATGTACTGTTCAAGTTTTGTCTCTGAAGGACTGTTTTAATTTTTGCCTAAGCCTGCCTTACTGAAAAAAAGCTAGACTTCACCACTGCTTTAATCAGGCTGGTCAAATTTAAGTTCTGAGTCCCACTTTACACCCAAATTTTTACAATCGGGCGATACTCGCCCAAGACCACAACATCAACTTGGTAGGCGGTCAGAGAAGGCCCCCAAAGACCATGACACCAAGGAAAGAACACTTTCATGAAAGCAAGTAGAACATCGAAGTACGTTGCTGCTGACATTAAAGGGACAACAGTTTCCTTAAGAAGAACTTCTGTTGTTGGATTAGTATTTAATCTGTCAGACCAACTGTCCATTTAATTTGTGTCAGCACCATACCAAGGTATTTGAACTCTGTGACTGTTTCTAAAGGAATTCATTTATACAGGTGGGTTTTTAAGGGACTGTGCTTTCCTAAAATCAATTAGCATCTCCTTGTTTCTTAGAGGTATTCAAGATAAGGTGGACTTCTCACACCAATCAGTAAAAAAGTTAAGAACTGGGCCATGCTCCTCTTCCTGGTCGTATAGAGCTACCCAGGGGCGGTATCATCGCTATACTTGATAAAATGACCTTTAGGGAAAGTGCTGGTGCAGGAGTTTGTGACAGATGAACACAGGGAAATAAACACATCCCTGGGGGGAGCCTGTGCAGGGGTGTCATATTGTCAGAATGACGTACCAATCTGACTCGCTGTACCTACAGCTAAGAAAATCAACAATCCATGAGACCCTCATCTTCAATAAAAAATTCCTCTGTTAAAATATTTGCTAAATACTCGACTTAATAGTGTTAAAAGCGAAGAAAAATCAGCAAAATGATTTTGCATGGCCTTTGGCTTCTCTAAATGACGTGCAGAAGATGCAATAGAGTTGCAACAGCATCTTCAACTCCTCTGGTGCTATACGCAAATTGCATAGGATCTAGAAGGTCTGCGTTTGGAGATGATGTGCTTAACTAGGCGCTCAAGCACTTCATTACCAGTGAAGTTAACCTATGGGCCGGAAGTCTTAGGCTCTTTAGGCCTGGGGATTTTGGCACTGGTACAATTGTGGAAGTTTTCCAGTATGGGACTTTTTTCAGGTTGAGAGAGGACTTAAAAATCCCTGTAAATACAGGTGTGAGCTGCTCTGCACAGTATTTTAAGAACCTCTCCTCCAATATGTCAGGGCCAGGGCTTTTTCTAATATTACGCCTTTAAATAATTGGTAGTTTCTGTCTCTTCTATGCTTTGCTGGAGGGAAGTGCAGTCATGGTAAGGCCTCAGCACTTGTGCTGCTCTCAAACGGCAGAAGAATGAATTCAATTGGTTGCCATTTCCTTTCCATCAGAACCAACCTTCAGGTACAGGAGGGCTTACCCCTGCCTTGTGTGGGATGGAGCATGTTGTTTATTCCTTTCCCAGCCTCTCTGGAATTGCCAGAGCCCAGAGAGGCTTCTAACTTCTGTTTAGAGCTGAACTATCCAGCTGTATTTGCCTTTTTATTTCTCTCTGTATGTCCCTCTGCAGACTCATCCTGATTTTGATAAGCTTTTTTTTTCTTTTAATGAGTTTTTTTAAGTTGCCAGATACCCAGGGCTTATCATTTGAATATACTTTGTATGTCTTGTGTTGTATTACAGAGTCTACGCAGAAGCAGATATATCAGAACAGCCACAACCTGTTCATTATGTCGAGCATCAAATACTTCCCATTGTGTGCACTCAAAACATCCTTGCAAGCCAAAATGCTATCATACTCCAAACTAACAGTCCTTACTGAGGTTTTTCCCTCTCATAAAGTCTCTTATAGACAGGACGGAGATAGACCACATTGTGGTCAATGCTCCCAGTGGAGGAAGCAGGGAGCAGTATATGCATCCTTACAGTTCCATAGCACATATCTAGAGAGTACTGATTCTTCCTTGTGTGACAGTCAACATACTGGTAAAAGGTGCGTAGGGACTTTTCATAGAGCACCTGTTAAAATCTCCAGAATAATTTTGAGCATCTGTGAGATAGAGACTCAAGTTCTGTGATATATAATATAATTTCAGTAGCTTTTTAAAATCAGCTTTGGGATTATATAGACACGGTGAAAAGACTTGAGGAAACTCCCTCGGGAGATTGTAGGGTCGGAGAGAAAGACACAACATCTCTATGTCAGGGGTGCACAGCTGCTCCCTCACCGTCACTGCCCCACACCACTCGTCTCTGATCAGAAGGCAGACTCCGCCCCCCCGACTCTTCGCTGTGATGTCCGGGTCTCGGTCGGTTCTAAACGCCGAGAAACCCGTGGGCTCCATTGCACTTGACTCAATATTCTTGTCCAGCCAGGTCTCAGTGATCGCTAAGACACAGGCACTCCTGTACTCGTGCAGGTATCGGGTGTTGGCTGACAGCTCGTCTGTCTTTGCTCTCAGGGACTGGGCGTTGATTAGCAGGACCGAAGGCAGAGGAAGTTTATTCTTCAGCTTCTTCAGCCGGTGACGAACGCCGCCTTTGGATCCACGTTTCCGCTTTTCCGTATAGAATCCCTGCTAGATCTTCTTAAGATAGTTAGGTATTAACTCATCAACATTTGAGAAATCCGTTGGTAGGATTCCGCAGTACACAGAGTTTCTCCTGCTGTTGAAACTTCACGGAGCAACGCCGCCAGCAGCGTTGTGGTTGAGTCCATAGCTCCAATAGCTGTTTAAAATCACAGAAAACAGGCTGATTCTGCACCACAGGGCGAGATCCATGATTACTGCTCCAATGCAGTGATAACAACAGTCCCAAATCACTCAGACGTAAAGGAAACAAAACAGCAACAAACAAATACCAACGTGATGACACCGCAGGGCAGCCACTGTGCAGCGCCCCGTCCAATGTCTGATTGGTACGTTCCCTGCAGGCTATGCTCGCGATTCCTGGGCGAAAAGGTGGATGGACTGCAAAAAATCACTACGTGATCTGGATGCTCGCATGTCGCAGAGGTCGGTAACAATTGAGTGATGGACATTGATTCCAACAAATTTCACAGAGTCAACCTAAATTGGACTGCAACTGATCAACTACCCCCCAGCAACAAATACATTTCTAATTAGTTTCATGAAACTTTAGTAACATTAACACTATCCTAAATATAATTGCATAAATTGCATGTAAACATCTCTTAAATTGTATTATTTTGCCATAACTTTAAACTACTGTGTTGTAATTTAGAGGCATTAAGACTTGCATGCTTATTTATCCCTCCCTGCACTGGTAACAGTAGAAAGAATACACTAAAAATTAGTATCTTTGAGTAACTTCACCATCAACTCTAGGTTCTTTATTAATGTGCAATTCTCTGGCTCTTTATCTAGTTTCCTTGTAGTTCTGGTCCAAATTTACACTGATATCAACTACATAACACTACTCCGAGCAATTTCATAAATGTACATTATTACTGCATCGTACTAAGTGTTACAAATACTTCTTTTACTTGTGTCTGTGACTGTCCCTTGTCCTCCTCCCAGGAGAGCCCTACCTCCCCCTCCTCTAGCCCTCCGGTTAACAACCTCTCTCCCCCCCCGCCCTCAGGTCACTCGCCCCCATGACTCCCCCCCTCCCCCTACCCCACCTGTGACCTCTGTGTGCCTCACTGCTGACCAGTGGAAGACAGCTGACCAGACTCACTCTAATAAGCTGCAGGCCCTGATGTATCCATCCTGGGGTGCTCAAAGCCTGTGCCTCTCAGCTATGTGAGTCTTTCACCATGTCTTCAACCTGAGCCTTAGTCTCCAAAGGTCCCCATGCTGTGGAAGATCTTGCCTCGTTCCTGTGCCAAAGACCACTCCCAGTGAGCCAAGGACTACAGACCCGTGCACTGACCTCCCCACATTATGAAGACCCTGGAGAGACTGGTTCTGGAACAGCTGCGGCCCTGGTGAGACCTCTCCGTACCTCCATTTCGCCTACCAGCCCGGTTGGGAGTTGAGGACGCCATCATCTTCCTGCTCAACCGCACTACGCCCACCTGGACAGGCGGCAAGCACGTGAGGGTCATGTTTTTCAACTTCTCCAGTGCTTTCAACACCATCCGGCCGGCCCTGCTGGGTGAGAAGCTGACAGCGATGAAGGTGGTCCCCCCCTCGTGTCCTGGATTGTGACTACCTGACTGGCAGACCACAGTATGGTGCGCCTGCAACACTGTGTATCAGACAGAGTGTTCACAACACCGGGGCCCCGCAGGGGACTGCCTCTCTCCCTTCCTCTTCCCCTCTACACCACAGACTTCAACTACCACACAGAGTCCTGCCATCTTCAAAAGTTTTCTGATGACTCTGCTGTGGTTGGATGTATCAGCGAGGGGACGAGGCTGAGTACAGAGCTGTGTGGGGACTTTGTCACATGGAGTGAGGCAGAACCATCTCCAGCTCAATGTGACCAAAGACCAAGGCTGGTGGTGGATCTAAGGAGCCAAGCCAGTGGCCCTGTTTCCATCCAGGGTCAGTGTGGACATTGTGGGGACTACAAATACCTGGGAGTGCACTTGACAATAAACTGACTGGGCCAAGAACACTCAAGCCCTCTACAGGAAGGGCCAAAGCCGTCTCTATTTTTCTGAGAGGCTGAGTCCTTCAACATCTGCAGGACAATGCTGAGATGTTTTATGAGTCTGTGGTGGCCAGTGCTATCCTCTTTGCTGTGCATGCGGGCAGCAGGCTGAGGGTAGCGGACGCCAACAGACCCACAAACTGATTCGCAAGGCCAGTGACGTCGTGGGGTGGATCTGGACTCTCTGTCGGGGTGTCAGATGGGATGCTGTCCAAACTACATGCCATCTTGGACAATGTCTCGCACACCCACTCCATGGCTTGTTGCTCAATCACAGGAGCACTTTCAGTGACAGACTCATTCTCCCAAAACGCACTACAGAGCGCCACAGGAAGTCATTCCTGCCTGTGGCCATCAAACTTTTTAACTCCTCCTCTAAGTGTCCGACACACAGACACTTAGAGAGGTTGAACTGGACAATATTATCTGTATTATCTGTTTTTGTGCAATAACACTGGCCTGACATGTGTGCAATCTCAAATCCACAATTATTATTTTATATTATTATTTAACTTTCCACCATTCCAAATCCTTAATTATGTGAATTATGTAAATATTTAATAACATTCCTTTATGTAATACCGTACGTATCCAATTCCTTATATTTCTTTATTTCTTGTATTTCTACTCTATTATAATATTGTGCAACTACAACACAGAGTTTCCCTTCGGGGATCAATAAAGTATTTCTGATTCTGATTCTGATTCTGTCTCTTTTGTATCTGCTAGCCTTTGCAACTCATTTATAAATGCTTTGTAAATCATACCAAGTCCTCGCTTTAGATTGTCTCACGCCATGTAGTCAACTAATCAGTAGTAACTCATGAGTTAATCATGCATTGATGTGTTGATAAGTGCTTGTTAAAGATGCATTAACACAATACCTATCCGTGGGCATTTTTCTGAAGGCATATGCAAATAGAATGATTGTGTCCAGGTTCTGGTAGCCTTTGCAACTCATTTATAAATGCTTTTCAAAGCCTAGAAGGTGCTCACTTAAGATAGGCTCACACAATATACTTAACTAACTCATGGATTACATTATTGGTATTTGTAACAGATGTATTAACACCCCAGCTATTAGTTAGTTACATGTTATTTAAGGCATGAACAAATGTAGGTCTAGATAGTCTGTTAATCATTAACTTCTTAGTTTTAACCAACTGTCTACATTCCAGAGTACCTGGTTAATAATGGTAAATGACTTAATTTAAAAATGGTTAATGCATCATTTATGAGTTATTAAAAACATCAACTTATAAATGTTTTAAATGGGCTAACTTACTATGGACAAACATTTACTAACTGTATTTACAAACACCTGGAAGTACTCATGATGAACAACCCATTAACTAATAGGCAACTAATGAATTTAATGAATTGTGTGTAGTTATTATAAAGTGTAACAAACCATAACAAATCGTTATGATAGTGTAGCCATGCCCAGCTGAAAGATGGTCTTCACGGTTGGATGGTTTATTCACTCTCTTTGCAGAAATCTACCTAAATTAAAGGCCTAATAAAATTAATAAAAGGATTCTTCTTCAAACCTTCTGTCACATCTTATATACAGTAGTAATTGCATTTCTATCTGTCAAGTTACACTGTTTCATGTAGTTGAAAAGGCTCATTAGCCTGGAAATATTAACTCCAAGCCAATATGTTGACATGCTAGCTTTACTTGAACAACACTCATCTCCAAGTCCGTAAAACTGTTAAACGGCATATCATAAAGTGACTCAAAATACAAACACTATTAGAGGAAACAATGACCAACCTTATGCCCTTATCAGTCAGGTGCTAAATAAGAAAACATAAAACGTTTTGCTTGTCTGGCAGAGTTTGAACTACACACAGGATGTGACTATACTTCCGGTTCTGATCTTTTCAAAATAAAAGCGCTAAAGCTGGAAAACGACTATGGATCATAAGTTAAAACCATGACAATGAAAAAGGCAAGAGTTCACGGGAGTAATTCCAAGCCAAATACAACACAAAAACCATGCATGATACCACACAAAACAAATCTTAAATAAATTAAAACATAATTATATCCTGTGACAGATTCATATTTAGGGAACATGGACTTCAGTAGGATCATAGTGACAATCTCAGTCAATTAATATGCTTATGCTACGTATTTCCTTCTTCTGTTTCTAGAACATCGATAAAGAGGACACACAGTTTATGACCAACTGTGCCCCTGCTGTGACGGAGAGCACACCTCGAAGACGCACTAGGATACAGGTCTTTTGGACGGCGCCGCCTATTGGGTCTGGCTGTTTAACACTAAAGTGAGTTTCATTTTAAAAATAAGACTCTTTCAAACTTCCAAGTTTTTTTTTTGTTTTGTTATAGTGCCCTTGTTAGAGAGCAAAAACTCAAAAACCAAAATCAGCCTGCAGAGGCTTAAAAGTTGAGCTATACTGTACATCACAGTGGGCATTTATCCATTGTGTGTTTGTTTTTAATTAACTTACTTCACACAACTCTACAAAATATTAAGTAACCACATGCATCTGTTTTGGTCTTTTAATGCGTCCATAGATTTAGCGCTCCAGCGGAGAGGATGGTTCTTTTAGCCAGCAGCTAAGTTTATAAGAATTTGTCAGAATTTCAAGATTCTTAGCAAATTTAAGGTTAACAGTTAAAATACAAACCGAGAGCTGTTGTTTTAGCTTGTTTGTAAAAATTTGCTATTTTCAGAGTAGAGCTGTATTTGCATAAAACACCTCAGTGGATTAGTGGACTGAGCAGACAGAGCAAATTGAAATATCGCTTTCTACATGTTTATGCCTGTCTAAACAGGTGAGTGCATTGATAGGTATTGACTTTTTACTCAGAAAGATTTTATTGTAGCCTACTTACAGTAACGTGACTAGCGTGAGTTAATCTGCCCTTCTTTGTATCGTTCCCAGTCAGGTAGGCTAATGCTCTGTGTTTTAATGCTCACACACATTATTGCTCAACTGTGTGTGTGGAGCGCGGCCAGAATCTTGGCATGTGAATAGAGATGCGAATGCATTTGACGATGGCTGTTGTAGTGGTTCCGGGCGTGATTTCTTTTCTTCCTTTCCTTCCTTTCTTCTTCCTTTTTTTACTCAGAACGGATGGGATTTGTAATGTAACAAAATACAATACTTCACTCAAAATGTAATAAAGTACATTTTAAAATACAGATTTTAAAAACTAGTTGAGAAATACAAAATACACAACAAAACTATATCCTGAAGTAGAGAACAGAACAAAGTTAAGCAAGGTGGACGCAGAGACATGACACAGAGTTGCCGGTCTTGTAATATTGAAGGAAGCGGCAAAGCCCTATTTTATTTTGACTGTGTCAGCTAAAAGCAAGTGCCTTGCAGTGTAAGGTGGTAAAATATTTCCTCCAGAGAAATACTAAAATAATTTAGTAATAATAGTAATAAACTACTTTTATTACATGTATCATTACCACTAAAGGAGGCAGAGAAATAGCTAAACATTTGACACACCGTGCAAGAGAGAGCAGATGAGGGAGTGGAAAAGGCTATTGCTAACAGCTAAGCCAAAGTAGCTAACAGCTTGTAAACAAAATTTAGCGAGACAGTCACTGTAAGAGAAGAGAACTATGAATGCTTTAGTAGTTTAATTATAGAATAAAACAGAGTTAAACAAGTTTAGATGGCGCAGCAAACTAGCGTCTGCCACACAGAAGCACCTGAAATGAGGCAGTACGCTTACCGTAAACACATCACATCATGCTGATATTGTCATGTCATTTTCTGGAGTGTGGTCAAGACCTACTCTATCTGTAAAGTGTCTTGAGATAACTCTTGTTATGAATTGATACTATAAATAAAATAAAACTGAATTGAATTGAATTTTGAATACAGTAATTCTTTTTTATTACAAAAGCCACAGGCTGTTTTGGAATTAAAAGAAAACCATTAGGTATAAAACCAAAAAGACCAAGAATGTAGAAGACTGACTTGAAATAACGTATTGATTTATAGACACAATGACTGTGGTTTATACTTCTCCAAATGTAATATTGTTAACTAATAGCTCTTATAGTTAATACATGATGTAGTGTAAAGTGTAAGTTATGCCACTTGTGTGAGCACAAAAAAATCATATATGGGCTCAGACATGTACAGTTAGTTATAGGAATATGTAGCCGCTAGCCACTTTTTGACAAATTGATATTACAAATGATAAATAACCAATAACTTGAACTGAACATATCTCTGAAAACCTTTCTCTCTCCGTCTGCCTGCTTCCCTATTTTTTCTCTACCTTTCTGCTGTTTACCCTCTTTCTCTCTCGTTTCCATCTCCTCATCCAACTTCCCAAGGGGAATAACCACCCTGACACACATCTCTTGCTCCTCTGAGCAAGATGCTATAACTTGCCCTTACCTCCACAGTATACTCACAGCTGTTACTTTTAATTTATCTGCTGCTGCTGTATGACAGATGTCACTTTTGTCTGTCAGCGATAAGACAGAGATTTAACAATACCCACATTTAACATGTACACCTTTGTGTCTCACTCTGTTGTTGTAACTTGATTTTCCATTTTTCTGTTTTTCTTATGGTGCTACTGGTACATTTCTTCAGATGCAAATTCAGGGAGGGAGGAGATAAGTTGCAGTAGATTTGTGCTATAAAACATTTTTGTAGAAATTAGCCACTCCTGTGTGTTGGAGGGAGCCTGAGACTCCATTCCAGTGAGTGGAAGACTGTGATTGCACTGAGACAGAAGAGTTTAGATTCTACTCTCAAAAGATGTCTGCTTACCACTAAAATAAGAAGTACTCATTCTTAAATTCTAGAGTGGAAAATTTTACCTTGAAATACCGAAGAGGATTAGGGCCACCGGTAATAATTTTTTGTGAGTTCTGACTTTATTCTCAGAATTCTGACTTTGATCTCAGAATTCTGAGATTTAAGTCAGAATTATGGGTACCTGTAAGGGACCAACGAGAGGGAGTAACTTTGCATTGATTTATCCGGAGAACCACACGCTGAACATGTCGGAATTAAGAGTTTTTGCGTTGTCGAGGGGTCCCAGATGAAGCAATTTCATTACTGGAAGAACAAAAGGTGAGTAAAAAAGAACTATACTTTGGTGTATGGATTTTTTAAAAACTACAGAAATGCTGCGGTTATGAAATGCACACACAAGTTAGCTAGCAACGTTAGCATGCTTTTAAGCTACTGCATTTTTTTTGACGTCCAGTGTCCGTTAATGAGACACTCATTTTTTTGTGTTTTGTGATGTAGGTAGACGGCCTCGGTGAAAATGTGGCTTCCTGAGCGGTCTACACCAAAGGAATCCTAAAAAACAAACTGATCACCTAGCTAGCTAACGTTAATACGAGCAACATCTCGGCTATGACAGTTGAGCACATAGCATGCTGCACACCAGCTGCAAACATTAGCTAGATTATTCCAGACACTGATTTATTGTTCACAAAGGCATTATCGGGAGGGAGTTAATATATGGTGGTGTGGTGCCTGGTGTTTCTAAAAACTACGGAAATATTGCGGTTATGAAATGCACACACAAGGTAGCATTGTTAGCATGTTTTTATGATACTGCGTGTTTCTAACGTCCAGCGTCCGTAGATGAGACACTCGTTTTTTGGTGTTTTGTAAAGCACGGATTTATTGTTCAAAAAGGTATTATCGGGAGGGGTATTAATATATGCTCATAAAAAGTAACGTTAGCGCCTGACTAAAACTAACCAGCCAGTGAACATAACAGTGTGAGATTTAGCACTTGTTCTCATCAACGCTCCGTTATTATATATTTGCTATGCTTCATTAGTAAATGCGCGTTAACATGAGGGCCAGTGCCGATTTGTTCCTGGTGATAAGGCCGAGATTTTGGCCGACTCGTCCCCAGCTAACAGGGTTTTCGGTTTTGATGCTTTATCCATAGACTGTATAAAACAGTGGCCAAAGCTAACAACGCGGTCTCCGCACCGTGATCGAGTTGCAAAGTTAACAAACACTTCAAACTATTTCTTGTTTGGAACGTTACATACAAACACTTTAGAAACGAGTATGCCACACATCTGGGATTCTCGAGTTAATTCATCCACCAATTAACCTGGCTGTGGACAAACTTTTAGTTTATATAAATGTATGCACAGGTATTTTACTCCTTAGAATACATTAAACTGCCAATTTGCTAATGAACCATTGCATTTAAAATGATTGAGCTTCATTCCTCCCAATTCCCCAAGATCTGGTAAATCATGTCTAGCTGTCAAAATTTTCAGTTGGATTGACACAAGCCTACTTTGAAAAGGGTTGATTTTATGAGGCTTAACCTTATTTATGCAATGTGCGCTTTGGAGATAATTGTCTTTTTTCTTTGTTCTTCTGTGCAGATTGACAGTGTCGTCATCGGGCTCATGGATGATGCAGCGCTGGCAAATTACATCCCCTCCTATGGAGACCGAATCGCCTTCTTCAATAACTGTTAAAGCCTCCCCTAATAGGATTTGATCAGTGTTGCTACTCACAACAATGCCTGCTATGTCAGATTTGGATGAATATATCAAACTCTACTTCAGACTTTCTTTCAGTAACAAAGAAATTTTAGCACACAACAATCAAAAAGTAATAAGTGAAAGTCTTCTAAAAAGAATTTGTAGAAGACTTGGTCTGTTCAGAAGGATGAACCAGTCTGACTTGGATGAAGTGCTGGCTTTTGTTTAACATGAGATCATGACCAATGGACAGATGCAAGGTTATCGTTGGCTACACCTTGGTTGATCCACAAGGTGTGGAATTAAGACAAGCCAGGCGCTTGAGAAGACGCCAATACAGCTGCAGAGGGCCAAAAGCGCTTTGGCATATGGATGGCTATGATAAGTTAAAGCCCTA
>NC_045740.1:25976421-25976698 GCF_008692095.1 Etheostoma spectabile | reverse complement strand
GCCATCAATGGCTGTATAGATGGCTTTAGTCGCAATGTGTTATGGATGGAGGCCTATACTACTAACAGTGATCAAAAAGTAGTTGCAAGTTACTTCATCATGCATAGGGGGTTGTCCAGAGAGGATTCGTGCAGATAGGGGAACAGAAAATGGTTGTGTAGAAGAAATGTAAATATTTTTGCGGCGCAACCACCCAGAAAGTTTTGCAGGGGAGAGAAGTTTCCTTTATGGAAGAAGCAGAGCAAACAAGCGCATTGAGGGATGGTGGGGTACCCTC
>NC_045740.1:25976266-25976411 GCF_008692095.1 Etheostoma spectabile | reverse complement strand
GTGCACAGTTCTGGATGAACTTATTTCACAGGAGACTTTTTTGAAAAAAGTCTCATCCAATTCTGTGTCCTTAATCTTGTTCAGGTAATAATCTTTCCTTGCCGGTTACATCGGTTACAACCCTGTTTCCAGGCTTTGGTCAGCT
>NC_045740.1:25974753-25976256 GCF_008692095.1 Etheostoma spectabile | reverse complement strand
AACTCTCACTTAAGGGGCTAAGCGAGTGTTGAAAAGTAAAGCCGAGCAAAGCCAGGAAGGAGGAGTCCATGTAGGCCCAAAAATAATGCCACAACCCTGCATCATCAAGTCGCAGACAAGAGATGCAACCGTATTGTTTAGATAAGAACCTCCCTGGAAATCAAAAAAATATATTCAATCATCAGGCGCAGCTACCAGTGATTTTCAGTGTCTTTGTTCAAACAGAAGGCTATTTTACATTTAAACATCTTGCTTATTTTGCATTTAATGAAATACTGTAACATAACTATGATAGGAATGTTCCATTAGTGCAACTATTGCAGATGATTGATCAGTTACAGGGGGGCGGCTGTGGCTCAGTGGTAGAGCGGTTGCCTGCCAATCAGAAGGTTGGTGGTTCAATCCCTGGCCCTGCAGTCCCATGTCGAAGTGTACTTGGGCAAGACACTGAACCCAGAGTTGCCCCCCGATGCTGTGCATCGGAGTGTGAATGTGTGTGAGTGTTTATCTGATGAGCAGGTGGCACCTTGTACGGCAGCGTCGGCCACAGTGTATGAATGTGTGTGAATGGTGAATGTCTCCTGTAGATGTAAAAGCGCTTTGAGTAGTCGTTAAGACTAGAAAAGTGCTATATAAATACAGCACATTTACAGTTTCATACAGATTAGTTTGTTTTAAACAGTGATACTGTAGTAATGTAGTCCACAGTAAATTTTTCGATGGAACTTTTGCCAACCTGAGAACTGTCTTAATGTCCAGTGTTACCCTTATGCACACCTAAGGACATTTTAGTCTTTTGCCTTTGTTCGTTATTGATTATTTAGGATGGGTTTTTTTTGCACATTTTTGGCCATATTAATCTCAAGATTTTATGCTGCAATTATCGTAGCATAAAAAATGATGTTTAATTAGATTCCATTGACTTGTTGTCATGCATTGTTTTGAAAAGGTGGAAGCTGAAATGTAAAACTGGAGCTGACAGCTCAGTTGGTGTAACATGTAGCTGACACAACTGAATGGCAAATAATACAAGTCCTATACATAAGTAGAAATGAAATTCCATAAAAATGCAAAGGAAGAAATTTGTATTCATATCTGATGTAAAACTCACTGTACTCTGTTAAGATACACTTACTGGGCTTTTATTTTGAGAAACTAGACCCTTCATAGTTTTCTGTTCATGTACAGTGAACATTCAAGACTTTCATTCAGAGACTCCTGTTAGGATACAGTTACTGTATGCACTGACAAAGTATTTGTGAAGTATCACGGTATCAGTGCAGCATTGTTCTGTGTGCCCATGCTGTTTGGTGAAAATGCCATTATCTTGCTTCTTAGTTTTACAGTGATTAGGTGGGCATGCTGTATCTGTTCACTGTTGACTTAGCTGATGAAATGCAAAAAAACTAGGTTTCAGTTTAGGCAGCAGTTGCATAGTTTAAGACCAACTATATCACGGTTGTATTCTGTATTTACGGTTTGTTTCTCTGCAGGATGAACTTG
>NC_045740.1:25974646-25974743 GCF_008692095.1 Etheostoma spectabile | reverse complement strand
CAACACATGGAATTCACACAAAATCCGACCACGATCAAGTGATGATGTGGCGTTGGGTTGGCCATTTGTGATGTACTCATTCCCAGAGTTGCACAGT
>NC_045740.1:25974443-25974636 GCF_008692095.1 Etheostoma spectabile | reverse complement strand
AGGATAGACTGAAACCAATTGCCATGGAGGAGGTCACTTTGTGTATGGAAGAGTGTACTCCTAAAGGCCTCCTTCGTTAGGAGTGTACTCCTAACGAAACTGTTTTTGAACTGTGTTGTCTCCTAATGGAGGAGAAAGCATGGGATGCTCCAGCAGATCCACTTGCTGCAGCTGATTTGTACATCATGTTAAG
>NC_045740.1:25971138-25974433 GCF_008692095.1 Etheostoma spectabile | reverse complement strand
CAGAAAATGATTTGATCTGTTTAAGATGAATGTATGTTGGATGCAAAACAAAATGCCAACTCGTAACAGATGAATTCAGAAAACTACAATTCAAGACCCTTAATAAAAAAAATAGCAAAATTGTAGTTAGAGCGCTGCTCATGAGTATGGGAACCCCTGCTTATGTTGAATAAAAAGAGGAATAAAAAAAAAAATCATCTTTTGGAAATTGATCTTATTACCTTAAAGAATGAGGAAAAATCTAACCACACAGGACACCAATTTTCTTTGTGAATGAATAATGTATCGTAAATAAATGTTCTTCCTTAAAATACAGGGTGCTTAAGTATACACCCCCATAGAGGCAGACATACAATTTGTTTATTATTAAAGGCCAGTTATTTCATGGATCAGGATACTATGAATCCCTATAAAGTTCCTTTGGCCTTTGGAATTAAAATATCCCCTCCCCCCCACATTCACATATCCTTCCCCATATCTAGAGATTGGCATTGGGTACTTCCCATAAAATCATCTGTCAATGCAAATCCGACCACTGTTAGGCTAACTGAAATAAAACCCTACCAATCTCATGGTAAAGGTTATGTGATGATATTGGGTTATTTTAATTCCAAAGGCCAAGGGAACTTTATCAGGATGCATAGTATCCAGTATTTTTAGGAAGAACATGTATTTATTTACAATACGTTATTCATTCACAAAGAAAATTGGTGTCCTTAAAGGTTGGATTTTTCCTAATTTTAATTAAGGCATTAAGATCAATTTCCAAAATATGTTTTTAACTTAAGCAGGGATTCCTATACTCATGAGCAGCACTGTAAGTTTGTATTTAAAGAAAGTAATTAGTTTGGGGGTTTTTTCGCGAAAAATGGGGATAAATGAAAGTGTTAGGTACTATACTATGTGCAGTGAGGACAACTGAGGCATAAACTGGGTTCTAGAGCTTGTACGCTGTGAAAGAACGTATGATGGTTTAAAAAAAATCACCATAGTGTTATATGTATATTTTATTTTGCCAAATATGTATCAATAAAAATATAGGCCTTACTATTTCATGTGTTCCTAAGAAATGTTTGATCCCCAGCAATACCATTTCCATGTATTTCTCTGATCATTGTGCATCTACTATTAAAACTTTCAGCATAACTGTTTTAGGTTTTGTGTAAGATAAGCTCTTTCTAGGTAAATTGCCAACTGTTTAATCGTGCCTAGTTGACACCTTGCACTGGTTGATTTGTTTTTAATCCCAGTGGAATGGTTGTTTCACACTTGTGTCAAATATGAATGACTTTAAAACACTTTGTAATATTCCTCAACTGTATTTTAAACCTAATTTACCCCATAACTTTCACCAATATGGACAGGGAAGTTCAACATTCAACTGAATACCTGAATTCAAATGTTAAAAAGTAAAATTTTACTAACATTAAAACTTCATATACATTTTTTTTTTAATAAGATGGTTAAATATCATAACCACATAGCCTGGTCTGTAAAGTGCATATAACCAGAATGACTTGACTTTTTAAGATAACATTTGACTATTAAAAGTAACATTTAACATGTTTATAGTAAAGAGGCTTTAAAATAAATCTTAACTAAAGAGATGGTCACAAGCTAAAAGTGCATGAACACCACATGACCAATTCTGCATAACAAATGCAGTATATGAAGCATACAATTTTAAATTGATGCTTTAAAAAATAAAATACATATCCTTTACATCGTCTTGTATAGCCTCTATCGATGCATCTTCGACAACAGTAACCTAATGTAAAAAATCATTTTCACTTCAGGTGATCATTGGCAATTCAACCAGGGTCCGTTACTTCCAATGTTATATCAAAAAATCAAAATCATACATGTAGTGTAGAATTAAGGCAAGTGTTAATGCTCATGAAAACCTGCAAAGCTATATGCCAGAATTGCTTTTAATAACAAACAAATACCTTCTCGTATTGGATTAAAATGAGAATCTGAGAATTTGTAACATGGATTCCTATACAACTATAGGCCTTTGGCATTGCTAGAATCAAATGTGTTTATCCACAAGGTAATGTAAGAACGCAAAATTTTCAGACTGCTCTGTATAGTGCATGCGCAATATCAAACCAAATTAAAAGCCATCAGTTTTGCTGCTCACAACAATTCTTGCGATGCCGGATTTGGATGACTTAATCAAACTCTTTCAGTAACAAAGTAATATTTGCAATTGTAGCACATAATAATCAGATAGTAATAAGTAAACTTTAAAGACAATGTGTGTCAGACATTGTCTGTTCAGAAGGAATAAACATTCCAACATGACATCACAAAATACCATTAAATAGGTTGATTACCAAGGTGTGGTACCGAGACAATATGACATCCAAGAAAACATACACTTCAGACTTGCTTTCACTAACTAGGAAGTGGTATTTTAAAAGATAATCAGCAAGTATTTAAACTTTAAAGACCTGAATTAAATTGAATCCAGCAAAGACATAAAATGCAAAATGTTGCAAACATGGCATATGCAAAACACGTGGGTAAAACTGTACACACTTTTAAAAATTAACAATAGTGTTGAAAAACTGCCAGCCTTACTTTTAGATTATGTATGGCTGTAATTAGTTAAGATTTAAAAAAAAAATGGTCTAAATGAACTAGTCTGACTAGAACAATGCGCGTGCTGGTCCATCATGACATTCTAGCAAATAGTCAGATGTAGCTTGGCTACACTATTGGCTGAAACAAAATGGTTGTTTACACACAATTTTCACGTGGGTCATTTTATACAACTTACAAAAAAATCCTATAGCTGATATAGCTAACTGGATAAAGCAGTGATGAAGCATGCCACAGTTGTTGTTGCTGCTGTTGGAATGGAATCCTTAACCCCAATTAAACAAACAAAACATGTTTCTGTCCAGTAAGGAGGTTTGTGTTGTACAGCTGGATAACTTGATCTGGTGTAGACGATTCTGGCTTTGGTAATGGTCAATGTAACAGTTTGTTGTGGAATTTGAATGCACCACCAAAACACATGAAACTAAGGATTATATAGTTTTTGTAACAAAAGTTGGGCTTCCTTCTGCACAGCTGGAATAAGCTGTCTCTGACTATTGTGGGTTATGCTGAAGTGCTTATTATACAGGAAGTATCTATTCCTCACAGTTCCTTGCATTTCTATCCTTGAAATCCTGCATTAGTTCAAATGTGAAAAGTCTTTACAGTGGCTTGTTGTCCGATTGGTTTTGTAAATCTAAACAATGTCCATTACCCAGACATTGCTTTCAAGAACTGCATTAAATTC
>NC_045740.1:25965258-25971128 GCF_008692095.1 Etheostoma spectabile | reverse complement strand
TCTGGGAAGTTCTCATAGCTGTCAGCTATATGCAGAATCTTCCCACATGTGTGAACACATGTGTCATTTCTTCAAATTCCACATAGATGCTTTCTGTAACTATGAGATCAGATCCAGTGCAGAACCGCAGGAATTTCTGAGTTTTACTTTCATCTAGATCTCTAATGAATCTTTTCAGATGATTTATGACTTCCTTCTGTTTTGTAGTCAAATCAACGTCAAATTTCAGCAACTTGCAGACCTTTTTTGTGGTCGGTTACAGGTCAGAGAACAACTTGGTCAGTGCTTCTGGACTGAGAGAGAGAGATGATGGGGGATCTCCCATCAGCAGTCAATAACAAACACAGGTTTTTGGACAAGTTCTTTATGCGATATTTCATCAACTATTGTGGGAAGAGTCTCCGCTGTGATTCTCCTTCTACAGTCATAGCTGTCTAGAACTTCCAAAAGATCATCAGAGTCAACTGCCAACAAATTACTCATTGCTTGCATCAAAACCTCACGTTCTCGGCTTCTCACAAACTGCAGTAAATGTGCTTTAAGATCACTATACACGCTGTTGAAAAGCACCTGTTCAAGGAATGGTAGTGCAAGTTTGTTTGGCAAATATTGACAATCTTGGTAACCTTCCACAAGGATTCTGCCAATTGCCTTCCATGTTTCAGCAGGGAAGTCATGACAAATTAAGGGCACTTTAACTGTTGTACCAAGTATACATCCATCTTAGAATTCCTGCCAGAAGCAGCTCAGAACATCTCTCAATACCCCAGATCCACTGCCTGCTTCGTCTTTGTTGTCTGGAAGTATGCGTCTCATTATCATTATCACATCCTCTGCTGGAGCTGGACTAGTAGGCATAGGAAAACCCTCATAGATTAACGTGTCCTCTGTGTCTTCTTCAGTGCCATAAATGGGACCAAAGGTAATTTCAGAGTCCACAGACACATTTAAGGAAGACTGGACTCTATCAAAACCAAGCACGTCTCTCACTTGTAGTTCTGCTGTATGGATTTCATTGCCACTGTGTGCAGAGACAAGAATGACTTCAGATGTCTCGCTGGCATCATCTTCAAGATCGTTTGGCTTTGTTGCAATGTAAAATCGCAACATTGTGAGCCTTGCAGTCTCATACATAGTGCCAATGGACAGGCAAGTGTCAACAGTAAGGTGGTTCTGTCTGAAGTCCCACACCTCAAACTCAAAATCTGATTCTGGTCCTTTAGGAGATATTCCATCGCGGAAAAAAAGTTTATTTCCTTCTTGAAAGATGTCTTTTAATCCAGCATTCACTGCCAATTGAATTTTTCTGGTGCCACCTCCCTGCTTTGCCCTCACCTGTTTGGCTATGTGACCGTCCCTGTGAATCCATCCTATCTCTATATTTTGAGTTGTTTTTAGCTTCTTTGTCTGTATTGGTCTTGTGTCAGCCTGTGCAATGTTTTCCTTGGTGCCTTCCTTTCTGACTTTCATTTTCTCACGAAGTTTTTCTAAAAGCCCTTGTTTTCGCTTTGAGATGGGCTTTTTACTTTTGCAGTAATTGAAGAGGGCGATTTGGTCTCCAGAGGAGGGGATGTAATTTGCCAGCGTTGCATCATCCATGAGCCCTATGAAGTCACTGTCAATCTGCACAGAAGAACAAAGAAAAAAGACGATTATCTCCAAAGTGCACATTGCATAAATAAGGTTAAGCCTCATGAAATCAACCCTTTTCAAAGTAGGCCTGTGTCAATCCAACTGAAAATTTTGACAACTAGACATTCAATTTCAATTCAATTCAATTCAATTTTATTTATAGTATCAATTCATAACAAGCGTTATCTCAAGACACTTTACAGATAGAGCAGGTCTACACCAAACTCCAGAATTTACAAGGACCCAACAGTTCTAGTAGTTTCCTACAGAGCAAGCAACAGTGCGACAGTGGCGAGGAAAAACTTCCTTTTAGGCAGAAACCTCGGTCAGACACAGGCTCTTGGTAGGCGGTGTCTGACTACCGGTTGGGAATAGAATGAAGGGTGGCAGTAACAGTCACAAAAAATAAATAAAAATAAAATAAATATTAGTTTGTTTGTAGTAGTTCTTTGTAGCCTAGCAGGGCACTGTGCTGCGTTACAAGACACAGCAGGACATAGCTGGGCATCGCAGAATGTAGCAGGATGTAATATGGCATCGCAGGACGTGTAGTGCGACCATGGCAACAGCTGCTACCCTGATTTTTGGCAGCTCCCTGATCCAAGGAAACATGCTGGGGAAAAAGAACATAAGGATAGTAACAGGCATTTCTGGGACATGGATGCACACAAATGGAAAGATAGAAAGATAGATAGATGAGAGAGGAACTCGGTGTGTCAAAGGAAGTCCCCCAGCAGTCTAAAACTATTACAGCATAACTAAGAGAGACAGGGTAAAGAGAGGAGCCTGGCCAGGCTAGAACTCTCCCTAACCGGATCAGTAAAACACTGTGCTGATATAGTTTGATGAAGCTCAGCGTAAATTCATTCAGGTAGAATTCTATGCTTTCATTCTCCTCTCTATCTTTCCTAATCTGATCAGCTAATTCTGGGCGTTCAGTCTTCAGTTAAACCAACCAGACTATGCCATGATTTCCATGAGCCAATTACATAATTGCATCACTGTTTTTTTTAATTTGTTCTCCTTTCTGCTCCTGTCAGTTGTCATTTCAGACAAATTTGTATGGCAAGCGTTGTTCTCGTCCTTTTCAGCATTTTGTTGCTCGCTACAACCGTGTCTGATTCCGATTTTGATACTCTTTTGGCGGATTAGGTTCCAGACAGTGAACCTAATCCAGACGGCTGGCACAGGAGCACTCGCCTTGCTGTGCATCTCGACTCCCATTCAGATAAGACATCTCATGAATGACAAACATACATTAGGAACGCACGTTAAGAGACATTCTTACAGTTTCAGTTCTAACATATAGTCATGCCCTCACATCCTATTTTCTAATATTCCTATCTCCTTATTAAAAGGAAGCAATGAGTACATAGCTCTACTGTCAACTGTACTGCAATAGGTGTATATATATATATATATATATATAAACACCCTCGATACTGGACTATGCAATTTAACCAGCAGATTGCTCAGTTCACCTGGACTAGACAAGAGAGTCGGGAAGGTCGAGGGGAGGAGGCTCTTGTTAACCACTAGGCTGAACATTGGGATGCAGCTGTCATTGTAACCGGGGGTTTTACCAGTGCTAACCTGAAGAGAGTCAGACCTGACCTTCGACAGCACATCACATGCCCTGGAGAAACCTGGATCATTGTTACTCACCCTTCAAGAAGGAGCTTCTTCCCTCAGGCTGTACTTCAGCTCAATAAAAACTGGCAAGCCCCCCACTCATCAGCACATTTTCTCATGTTGTATACAAAACTTAATTATAAACGCAACACTTTTGTTTTTCCCCCATTTTACATGAGCTTAACTCAAAGATCTGAGCCTTTTAAAATGTACACAAAGGCGTATTTCTCTCAAATGTTGTTCCCAAATCTTTCTAAATCTGTGTTAGCGAGCACTTCTCCTTTGCCGAGATAATCCATCCACCTTACAGGTGTGGCATATCAAGATTCTGATTAGACAGTATGATTATTGTACAGGTGTGCCTTAGGCTGGCCACTCTAAAATGTGCAGTTTATCACACAGCACAATGCCAAAGATGTGGCAAGTTTTGAGGGAGCATGCAATTGGCATGTTGAATGCGGGAATGTCTCCCAGAGCTGTTTCCTGTGAATTTAATGTACATTTTTCTATAATAAGACGTCTCCAAAGGCAAATTTGGCATTACATCCAACTGGCCTCACAACCGCAGACCACGTGTAACCACACCAGCCCAGAACCTCCACATCCAGTATCTTCACCTCCAAGATCGTCTGTGACCAGCCACCCGGACAGCTGCTGCAACAATCAGTTTGTATATCCAAAGAATTTCTGCACAAACGGTCAGAAACGTCTCAGGGAAGCTCATCTGCATGCTCGTCGTCTTCATCTGGGTCTCAGCCTGACTGTAGTTCAACGTCGGAACCAACTTGAGTGGGCAAATGCTCACTTTCGATGGCATCTGGCACTTCGGAGAGGTGTTTGCTTCATGGATGAATCCCGGTTTTCACTGTACAGGGCAAATGGCAGACAGCATGTATGGTGTTGTGTGGGTGAGCGGTTTGCTGATGTCAACCTTGTGGATCGAGTGGCCCATGGTGGCAGTGGGTTTATGGTATGGCCAGGTGTATGTTATGGACAACAAACACAGGTGCATTTTATTGATGGCATTTTTAATGCACAGAGATACCGTGACGAGATCCTGAGGCCACTGTTGTGCTATTCAGCCACGGCCATCACATCATGTTGAAAACTTCCCACTTCTTGCATGGTCAGCATACTCACTAGACTCATTGAAGATATTTGGGATGCTTTGGATCGGCGTATACGGCAGCGTGTTCCAGGCCCTACCAATTTCCAGCAACTTAGCACAGCCATTGAAGAGGAGTGGACCAACATTCCACAGACCAAAATCAACAACCTGATCAACTCTATGCGAAGGAGATGTGTTGCACTACCCAAGGTCACATCAGAGGCTGACTGGTTATTGGATCCCCCCTGTCTAATCACCATCTCGATATGCCTCCCCTGTGAGGTGCTCACTAACACAGATTTAGACAGATTTGTGAGCAGTATTTGAGAGAAATAGGCCTTTTGTGTAGAAAAAGATTTAGATCTTTGAGTTCAGCTCATGAAAAATGGGGGCAAAAACAAAAGTGTTGCATTTATAATTTTGGTCAGTGTATATATTACTAGTTTTTTGTTACTGTTTTTATTGAGACAGAACAGGTACACAATAAATTTCAAACCACATTGTACTATGTTTGATTGTAAATGTGACAAATAATTTATTTTGATTTTACAAAATTGAGCGTACACCAGGTTCTGCGCACATTTCCCTTATACATTATAATCAACAGGCCCTGACCCCACCTTTGCCACCTCCCAGAAGTTACTATGCAGATGCTGATAAATGTTCCCCTGACGTCATTCTTTTTTCAATCACAATGGCTATTTTCAGCTGCAAACCTTTTTACAAAAAAGGAAAAAAACAACTGTGAGAAGAGGGTAAAATCTTCTATTTGGAGTTTTCTCATCTAGGATAAGCAATAAAAGAAAATCTGTGGAGTCTGCAGATACCCAAGAAACCCAATCCAAGCCGACTCAAGAGGAGGAGGGGGGGGGTCACATGTGAGGCCAGTGTCTCCACGAAGGTGACAGCTGTGCCACGTACCACAGCATGGATAAAACAACAAAATAAGAAAATACTAATTACAATAATTTATTTTGCAGAATTGAGAAAAATTAACAATGTTAAAACTAACAATAAATAACATAAGCAACTCATTACAAAACTGGTTAAAGCATGTAGGCTATGCCAAGTTTTTTACCACTTTTTTACATTCTGTTTATGATATCCAAACAGCTTTGAAGCTGCTGCCTTCAGCCCAATGTTGGTTGGGTTAATTTTTTACACCTTGTTTACTTATAATCCACTGGATTAAATATGCATCACATGTGAGTTTGCCCACTTGACACTTTGCTTCTTTGTGTGGAGTAGGATCTGTGCGTCTCGCCTCCTGTGATCTCCATGGATCACTGTAAGAACTTAATTTTACCGTGTTAATTTTGTTGCATAGTGAGGAATCCCCGTACGGACCAAATTATGGTGGTGGACTGGTAGCTGGTGAGGTGCCAGTTTACCTCCTAGGCACTCCCAAGGTGCTCTTGAGCAAGGCAGATACTGAGCAGATCTTGAGCAAGGCACTGAACCCCCAACTGCTCGGGGCGCCTTTCCATGGGCAGCCCCC
>NC_045740.1:25965112-25965235 GCF_008692095.1 Etheostoma spectabile | reverse complement strand
TGCATGTATAGGTACTGAGCATGTGTGTGTAATTCAGGCCTGTGTGTAATAACAACAGGATGTAAATTGTAATTTCCGCTTGCTAGGACTAATAAAGTATACATTATTATTATTATTATTATT
>NC_045740.1:25954378-25965102 GCF_008692095.1 Etheostoma spectabile | reverse complement strand
ATTATTATTATTACTATTAGTATTATTATTTAATAGGTGGTAAAATTAACCGGGTGGTGCACAATACAGCTTTACGTACAGCTTTAAGTTGATATTTGATTCATTTGACAACCTCATGTTTAACAGAACAATTAATAATGGCTGCACAAGAACAGGCGCACACTATTAATAGAGACCAGGGTTTACCACACCAGATAGGACCCCAGGTGCAGGTTGTGTAAAGACGCACCTGAGACAGTAAGCACATACCAGTAATTCAATTCAATTTTATTTATAGTATCAATTCATAACAAGAGTTATCTCAAAGCACTTTACAGATAAAGTAGGTCTAGACCACACTCTATAATTTACATGGACAAAACAGTTCTAGTATGCAATGTAAGCAATGTCTAACGGCCGGTTGGGGTTGAAAGGAAAAGTGGCAATAACAGTAACAGTAAAAGATAAAGGAACAGTGACTAAAAATAGTAGTTTGTAGTAGTTCATGGCATAGCAGGGCACTGCACAGCATTAGATTAGATTAGATTAGATTAGATTCAACTTTATTGTCATTACAAAAGTACAGGTACAAGGACCAACTAATGCAGTTGGGTCTAACCAGAAGTGCAATGCAGTAAGTGCAGGATATACAATGGTTCCATAAGTGCAAGACATGGATATGTAATGAATAAATATAGAAAACAATACTATTATAAACAGAGTTTTACAGTGGGTTGTCCTTGAATACAAATATAGATAACAAGGTATTGTGAGCAAGAATTACAGCTAGGAATTTGGTGGATATTACTATAATTGCAAATTTTTACAGATATGTGCAAATAGCATATATACTAAGAAATAAAATAAAGTTGGGCAGAAACCTCCGAATAATAAAGTGCGGTGGAAAGTAATTGGCATATACAGTTAAAGTACGGTAGTGCGGATGTAAATGTAAACAATTGGTCTGTAAATAAACAGTCAGCAGTGCAAATGAAATGTAAGTAGTGCAAAAAGGTAAGTAGTGCAAAAGATGCAGAGTAACAGTCGTTACTATAGAACAGTCAGCAGTGCAGATGAACATTATAATTTTGCAGATAACAAATGGAGGCAGTGTGGGGAGGGAGAGGGAGAGTCTGTCAGTATATGAGGGAGTGGGATCAATGAGGATTAGAGTTCAATAAAGAGACAGCTCTGGGGAAAAAACTGGTCTTAGTCTGCTGGTCCGGTCCGGGACCCTGAAACGCCTGCCGGAGGGAGGAGGAGAAACAGTCTGGTGGGCTGGGTGAGAAGAGTCCTTCAGGATGCTGCGAGCTCGATGCAGACAGCGTTTCCTCTGGATGTGCTCGATGGCGGGTAGTGGGAGTCCCGGTGATGCGCTGGGGCGGTTTTACCACCCGCTGCAGTGCCTTGCGCTCTGCAACAGAACAGCTCCCATACCACACTGTTGCACAGTTGGTCAGGATGCTTTCTATGCACAGCGATAGAAGTTACAGGATAGTCAAGGAAAGTGATTCTTCCTCAGTGTCCTCAGGAAGAAGAGGCGCTGGTGAGCCTTCTTGACCAGGCAGGGGTGTTGGTTGACCAGGAAATGTCCGCGAGATGTGGGATCCCAGAAACTTGAAACTGGAGACACGCTCAACAGCCATTCCATCGATGTGGATGGTGTCGTCGTGCCCTTGGCTCCTTTCTGAAGTCCGCGATGAGCTCCTTGGTTTTGGTGGTGTGTGAGGAGGTGGTTATTTTCAGTGGAACCATGTGGCCAGGTGCTGGATCTCTTCCTTAGGCAGTCTCATCGTTGTTGCTGATGAGACCAATCACCGTAGTGTTCGTCCGCAAACTGATGAGGAATTAGATTCGTACACAGGCTTGCAGTCGGAGGTGAAGAGGGGTAGAGAAACGGGCTCAGCACACAGCCCTGTGGTACACCAGTGTTGAGTGTGATGGACGTGGAGCAGTTGGAGCCTGATCGAACATTCTGGGGTTGTTGGTAAGAAAGTCCAAAATCCAATTGCACGTGGAGGTGTTGATGCCCAGGTCTCAAGTTTGGCTATTAACTTAGCCGGGGATGACAGTGTTGAATGCTGAGCTGAAGTCAACACACAGTATTGGCATAAGTGTTCTTATTGTCCGATGTGTGAGCACAGAGTGCAGTGCCATGGAAACCGCATCCTCTGTGCTCCTATTGCTACGGTAGGCGAACTGGTGTGAGTCCATGTTGATGGTAGCGAGCTCTTTAGGTGTGCCAGGACCAGGCTCAAAGCACTTCATTACGATGGGTTGTGAGTGTACAAGGGCGGTAGTCGTTAAGGCACTTCGGGCTGGAGTGTTTTGGCACTGGCACAATGAGTGATTTAAGCATGTTGGTAAAGCAGCTTGGGCAAGAGACAAGTTGAAGATGTCTGTAAAAACTCCAGCGAGTGCTCCGCACAGCCCTGAGTACGCGTCCAGGGATGTTATCCGGTCCAGCAGCCTTGTGCGTGCTGATCCTGTCAGTGCCTTGCAGATATCTGTGGAGGAGAGTGTGATGGGGGGGTGGTCAGCTGAGGGTTTGAGCGCTTTGGCAGTCAGTTTTCTGTTGTCTCTTTCAAAGCGAGCATAAAAGTCATTAACTCGTTCAGGAAGTTGACATCAGTGGCTGCGGGGGTGGAGGAGTGGGTTTATAGTCACTGATGGCCTGAATGCCCTGCCACATGCGTCGAGGATCAGCGTTACAAGGCACAGCAGAGTGTAGCAGGCTTTGTAAGTCAGTAGAAGGATTTTTAAATTCAATGCTGGATTTTACTGGAAGCCATAGCAGAGAATAGCCGCTAATTTAAACGATAAAGCAGAACAACAATAAAGCAGAGTTGAGTAAGTTTTGCTGGAGCAGCAGAGTTGCGTCTGTAACACAGGAACACTGGAAGTGACACAATAGGCTTTACGTAAACGTCAGCATGTCAGATCACCATCACGTGTAAGATGCAGGCAGGTACGGAACTAGATGTCTGGTTTAATGTACAGGAATATCTGTGCCATGTATGGGCTGGAAGTCCCAAGATCCAAGTGAGAAGCACCTCTGTAGGTGGATGAGAATTACATACCTGAGATCTTGTGAGACTTTCAGACCAAGAAGATAAAATGGGGATGGCTAAACACTGGACATTATAGTGGTTGACAAACAGTCGAAGAAGGCTGTTGTGATAGACATAGCAATCCCAAGCAATAGCAGCATAGGGTTAGAAGAAACACAAGAAGCTTGAAAAAAAACAAGGTTTTATAGAGGATGTTGAAGATTTTGAAAGTAAAGGCAACAGTGGTTCATTGGTAATCGGACACTTGGGGCAGCCCCCAAACTGGGACAGTGGCTCCAAAAAGACAAATATTTATGTGTGTCAGAGTGATTACAAACAACGAGGAGCTTTAAAAGAAACAAATTGCACTTACCTTACAAGAAAAGGTTGCAGGTGTTCATCCAAAACAAAGCAGAAAACTTCAAAACAAAAAATACAATCCCTCAGTGGTTATTGTTTTTTATTCTTTTAAAAGACATTTCTTACTATCAAATGTTGGGGGACCCAATACCTTCCCCTCTTGCCAAGGATTATATGAATCAGATATTGAAAAACACCCACTATGGTATTATCCATCTAATGCACTTATAGCATTCTCCTTGCAAGTTTTACTATACAACTTTCACATTTCTCTCATCTTTCTTTTCAATACTTTCCCTTCCTAACTATCTATCTCTCTGTCTCTCCAGGGCCAGTATTGTCCAGAAGAGAATCATTTATTTCCAGGATGAAGGCTCTCTCACTATTCGACTGTGTGAGAAAGGTAAAGACAGCTGCCCATCATCTCTTCCCCTCTCTTTTTGGCTGCTTATCTTTTCATCCTTGTCCACCCATCATGGTGCCAATATCCCTTTTTTTCTATTGTTTTTTTTTTTTATCTTTTTGGAGCGGAGCAGCTCCCAGTCTCTGTGTTTAAAATTTTTTGAAGACCAAAGAGGCAGTGGGGGGAACTGTGAGGACGTTGAATCATGGATATCCAGGGAGTCTGTGTGTAATTTAAGTATTTCTTTATATTTCAACACAGAGCAGCATCACAGCATTTATCATCCTGTGATTTCACTGCAGGGGAAAGTGCCATGCCAGATTTTTATTAACTCCTGTGAGACAGTTAGGTGATAGGACTCTATTAGCTCTGATGCACACACATTTATTGTACAATAAAAATCAGAGCAAACAAAAAAAAAAATGGTTTGTCAAGCCTTTCATAACAACTACTTCACCTCACCAAAATCTTAATCTTATACCAGGGTTTACCATACCAGATAGGACCCCAGTTGCAGGTTGTGTTAAGCACATACCAACAATTAAATTCAATTTTATTTATAGTATCAATTCATAGCATGAGTTATCTTGAGGCACTTTACAGATAGAGTAGGTCTAGACCACAGTACAGCTTTACGTGGATTTTTTTTCTATGATTTAGATTTCTTCACATATGAGTGGGTGTTCATATGACTGGGGGTTGTCATGTTCACATCCTTTCTTCATGTAGAGCGTGTGTTTGGTGAAGCCACAGAAGTTCCTGATACGGAGTGCTGTGCCTGCGGAACAGCCAAGTACAGACTCACCTTCTATGGCAACTGGTCAGAGAAAGTACATCCCAAAGACTACCCAAGTAAGTACAATCTGTTGATGACCACTAGTCAAAGTACAGACTGCCAAAAACTGCCAGAAAAATTGCCACAAAAAGGAGGACAATACTGGATAAGATTAACCATGACCATCAATCAATCAGTGCAGCAGTTATTCAAACTTAATTCACTGAAACAACTCATAGTTTGACAATTTGGGAAATACGCCTCTTCATTTCTTGTCAAGAGTTAGATCAATACAAAAGCAACAGTTGGTTAGTTTAGCTTAGCATGAAGACCGGAAACAGAAAAAAAACACAGTTTTTTTGGCTTTTTCCAAAGACAACTGTTGTGTCCCATAGTCAGAAATGGGAAGTAACAAAGTACAAATACTTCCTTACTGTACTCAAGTAGATTTTTCAGTAATTTTTACTTTTTATTTATTTTTGTGGCAACTTTTTACTTTCTACTACTTACATTTTACAAAACTGACTCGTTACTTTAGTTTTGTACAAAAGGTTGGAGAATAGCGCGGACACGCGCCTCATACCGCGAGCGGGCAAGCCATACAGAGAGAAAAGGATTCATAACAATCCGTGCTCAAGGATTTATAAACGTGAGCAAAATAGGAAAAATATTCTATATACTGTATATTCTTAACTTAATCATAACTGTCTCCTCAGTTGTACTACAGCACTTACTGTTAAAACATAAGCTTGGAGACACTACTTTATTTAACCATTAAATTAACAAATATTTGTCTGTGGGTGTTGGAGTTTATAGACGTCTAAGTACCGACGGCTGCTGCTAGAGACCAGTCTTATTGCTCCAGGTTGGAGGACGGCTCGTTTTGATAAAAATGTATTTGTAGCTCATTGTTAACTTTACTACGTTAGGAAAGATGCATCATTTCGGATTTAATATCATTTTGCTACAGAGTAATTGATCCCAGAAGTGTGAATATCTTTCCTACTTTGCTCACGCTTATTAAGATTATGGATCCGTGCGCACGGTGGGCGCGGGTGTATATGGTAGCCTTTACAATGTTATTTATTTATTTGCAGAAACACCACACACACACACACACACACACACACACACCCACACACACACACCACACCACACACCACACCACACACCACACACACACACACAACGTTGCCCTGTCTGGGTTGTACCAGACACACACCTGGGACCAAGTTGGAAAACCAGAATCGCTTTAATCCATAACGTTTCATGGTTTTTTTTGCTACAAAGGTCAAACATGTAGCTATGAAACAGGACACATGGTTAGCAGTATTTTAATATTCAAGTGTCTAACAGTAATAAATCTGGATATGATATAATTCACCAGACGTCCGAGATCAAAACTGGGAAATAATCCCCAAAAAGAGAAAACGGGGACATTTCCGTTTTGACTATCAATCTGATTGAAAAAACTAATGTTTGTGTCTTTAAAAACAAACAGGACAGAGATCGTTTTTTTCTTCTGTTTTAGTTGTGGACAGACAACCAAAAACGGGGACTGTCACCTAATCCGAGACGTCTGGTCACCCAGACCATAGACCAGACATCCTCTGTGTATCTTTTATTTGTAAATGATGGTATTGCAAAATACCCTACATCACATATATATATATAATATATATATATATATATATAATTGCATCAAACATATACATATTGTATATGTATATATTATATCACATATAGGTTTTGCAAATCATACATTATAATATGATGGGAAGAGAAACAGATAGTGGCTGTAAAGTTAGATATTTAAGTACAATAACAATATGATTATATTATTAGAGTCTACTTGAAGCTTTTTATATTTGTCTCTCTCTCTGTCACACACACACACCACCACACACACCACACACCACCCACACACACACCCCACACCACACCACACACACACCACACACACACACCCACCACACAGACAGTCTACCTGTTGTTCTGCATCAATCGCCTCCCGGACCTTGACATTTAGGGGCCGCACTCCACCACACACAGACACACACTCACACCACACACACACCACTAGGTTTGCACGACATTCACAGAATGTGATATTACAACATTGAGTGTGAATTCCGATATTTTTAAACATATGTAAAATTACAAAATAGATTCATAACAAATTGAACACGTTTTCTTACAACAAAAGTTTTATTTCACTGACAGTCATATTGGACGGTTCCAACTTAAATAAATAACTAAGGACCGATGTCTACAGAACAACGGGCTCTACTGGTTGGACAGTAAAAATGCCATAAATAAAGTTAACAGGACAGCTCCACAAAATAACTATATATTGCATATCGCAACTTTGTATATTTGATAATGACCAGTTTGTCTCAGCCTTATTACATAAGTATTTGGACAAGATCCACCTCTTTATGTTGTTGTTGACTCTACTCAAGCACATTGCTAGTGAAAAGGCATAATATATATATATTTATATATATATATATATACATATATATATATATATATATAGATATATATATATATGTATTATAATACCTTGTAAGAGTAACGTGCAAGTCTTATCAACCAAATCCCAACTAAACCAGAGACGATCCCGAATGTAAGACCCATAAGCATACATTAGTGCTGCTTTAGGACCCCCAGAATAATGTATAGGTCATACTCACTTCTATAACAATGTGCTGTGTAACGATATTGCGTTGATATATCTTTTACCCCTAACAAAGCACGCGTACCAGTACTTATTCAAAGTAGCAGTATGAAATGAAAGTGGCAGTTTTTATTTAAACTGCACATTTACTTGTTTGAATCTCCCTTTAAAACTCGCAAAACTTAACTGATGTAGCAATTTTCAAAACACGGATACAAAATGCTTTACAGAACCCAGAGTTAAAGAGATAAGATAAAAGAAATCCACCGATCTGAGCAGGAATATGCTGCAGAGTAATCTGGTATCTTGTATTTTCTGCTGCTAAGGAACGAGTATGACCGGTCCAAGATGGCGGCTGGATTTCTCGCGCTCAGCCTACCAATACGGCGTCTACTCTTTATATGTCTATGCTTACCAGGGAATCACGAGACAGAGACAACCACACAAGACTGGGGAAAAAACCAAGAACACACACAAGGAGGCAAAAAGGGAAAAATAAACCCAAACAAAAACCCCAAACCACAACAGTTATTTATGTTAAACTTAAATTGGATTATTTTTGTAGCTTGGTTGGGATGTGCCCGATCCAAAGGTAGATTGTGTGTTGACTTTTGAACTGGAAGACATGTATGGGAGAGATAGAGAGGCAGTAATAAATACTGTGGGGGCTAATTATTGTCCTTTCATAAGACAAAATGTAATATTGTAGTCATTTGCACCATGATTTTATTTACAATTTAGTTATTTAGCCAAAATAAAAATGCTGAAATGAATTAGCCCACAATATGTTTCAGTATTTGTTTTACGCTTTTCACACTGCAGGTTATAGTTGCTTACAACTGAAAACATCAGATAGAACCGAAGAGAGAGTTTTTTTGGCAGTTGTTGCTCACAATTACCTCTGAGACTTTGTGTTGACCGAACTGAACAAGACCCGGTGAAAATGACCGTTATCAGACAATAACTGCATTGGGTGGCAGCATGAAAATATTTTTTCTAAATATAGATAGTAAATTTACACATTAACACTGCTAAGTGTTACTGTAACCAGTTTTTGTGTTGGTGTAAGCTGTGAGAAGTATATATATGGTGTGTGGAGGCTGTGTGTGTCCATTGTGCTATAGAGATTACCACAGCGCTATAGTGACGACACATTATCAGTAAAAACAAAAGGATACTGACAATTGGGCACTGGGTCTGGCGGTTATAGTGCCCCTAAAGTGTCTGCCGGTGCTAGTGTTGAAAAAAAGTATTAAAACAAGTTGCTGTTAAACAAAGGGTTCTGTGCGTCTTCACTGGTTGCCTGGGCAATCTTCACTAACCCCCTGTAAAACCACAACTTAATTGCTCCTAGCCAAAGGAAAATACTGACTGACCAACAGAAATATACAGTTTATTATTCCTATCTTGTCAGGATGTCAGGCACACAGCTAGCAACATATTCAATCAGTGAGTATTCACTCCCCTCTTGACTTACTTTTAAGAAATCCAACCACTCCAACCTAAATGTAAAAAAAAATGTCTTCCAGGACGAGCGAACCACTGGTCGGCTCTGATTGGTGCGTCTCATACCAGAAGTTACGTGCTATGGGAGTACGAGGGCTACGCCAGCGAGGGAGTCCGTCAGGTTGCTGAGTTTGGCTCCCCAATCAGGATGGAAGAAGAGATTCGACAAAAGGTAGGGGAATCAGATACAGTGTCTGGTTTAGGCAGGCTGGTCTTGTTTTCTTTGGCACAGAAATGATGGTGGACTTCCTGAAGCATGTGGGTATGACAGGCTGAGCCAGTGACAGGTTGAATATTATTCTAAATACCTGCACTAGTTGGTCAGCAGTTTGAGTACCCACCCAATAATAGTCAGGTCCTGCTGCTTCCTTGATGTTTACATGCTTAAAAGCCCTCCTGACGTCATACTCAGAAAGGGAGGTAAGTGAGAGGTGCACCAACCCACCAATTAAACTCTGCTTCAGCTGTTTTTGCTTTATGGGTGCCGATGGCCTCAAGCAAGCACATTATGTGTTTAGCTCACTTGCTATAGACCAATCAGTACTTAATCTCCATCATTATATGTGCTTATGCCCCCCTGCCATTTGTCAGGGGCATAGACTGTAAAATCAATGGACGAAGCTTCTGGCTGTGAATAGTAAAGCCAATGCAAGTGCCTTAAACCTGCATTCTATCTCATTTCAAGCAGGGGGCAACTTCACTATCGTTTGTAAAAAGAAGTCAGTTGTATTAGAATGGGTAAAGGACCCTACTTCTCACTTGAACCAAGCTATCTAGCTACTAGAAGCTTTAGCTGGTAACGGAAGGGAAGGTCTGACAATTTTTGTACTGACGTACATGCAGATAATTGGTGCCAGTACCCAGAAGGTACTATATTACTTCCTTCAGAGGGGTTGGAAATTGGCAAATTTAACCAACATTAAGCAACCACAAACAACACTAGCTTGACTGCATCATCCTCCCCAGCTACACTCTCCTGTCGAAAAATCACCATGTGCGGTTTAAAAAACAAATAAGATAGCAACAGCCAAATTGCAAAACGCAAGGCTTCAAAAAGGCTTTCCCCAAACCAATGGGAGTGGTGCTAATACGTCAGTTATTTTTTGTAGTTCATGGTCAGGGGCTATTACAACATAAACAGTTACGTGACCAGAGAAGTTGCAAACCCAGGGTAAATATTTGAAATGTCTTTGAAAGATGAAGCAGCTTAGAGTCCAAAAGGACACAGAGTTGGATTATTTCTTCCTGAACACGTGGCTAAAAATTAGCTTCAGGCTTATTTATCACGGCTACTATATAATTCAATGTGTACTCAACAGAGGGGGGGGCGGCTGTGGTAGAGCGGTTGCCTGCCAATCGGAAGGTTGGTGGTTCAATCCCTGGCCCTGTAGTCCCATGTTGAAGTGTCCTTGGGCAAGACACTGAACCCCGAGTTTCCCCCAATGCTGCTCGAGTGCTCGGAGTATGAATGAGTTAGTGTTTATCTGATGAGCAGGTGGCACCTTGTACGGCAGCCTCGGCCACAGTGTATGAATGTGTATGAATGTGTGTGAATGATGAATATTTCCTGTATGATGTAAAAGCGCTTTGAGTAGTCGTTAAGACTAGAAAAGCGCTATATAAATACAGCACATTTACATTTAACAGAGATGACAAAAGTACTCACTTCTCGTACTTAAGTAGAAGTACAGATACTTGTGTTAAAAAACACTCTGGTAAAAGTACTGATTTAAATTTACTCAATTCAATTCAATTCAATTTTATTTATAGTATCAAATCACAACAAGAGTTATCTCAAGACACTTTACAGATAGAGCAGGTCTAGACCACACTCCAGAATCCACAAGGACACAACAGTTCTAGTAGTTTCCTCCAGAGCAAGCAACAGTGCGACAGTGGCGAGGATAAAAACTTCCTTTTAGGTACAAACCTCGGTCAGACCCAGGCTCTTGGTAGGCGGTGTCTGACGAC
>NC_045740.1:25954155-25954368 GCF_008692095.1 Etheostoma spectabile | reverse complement strand
TTGGGATTAGAATGAAGAGTTTGTTTGTAGTAGTTCTTTGTAGCATAGCAGGACACTGTGGGCGTTACAAGGCACAGCAGGACGTAGCTGGGCACCGCAGAGTGTAGCAGGATGTAACATGGCATCGCAAGACATGTAGCGGGACCATGGACAGCTGCTACCCTGATTTTTGGCGCCTTCCTGATCCAAGGAAACATGCTGGGGGGAAAAGAA
>NC_045740.1:25954036-25954145 GCF_008692095.1 Etheostoma spectabile | reverse complement strand
CCGGGGAATGACTCCCCGGAGCTAGGTTAGTAATAAGCATTTCTGGGACATGGATGCACACAATTGGAAAGAAAGAAAGATAGATGAGAGAGGAGCTCAGTGTGTCAAA
>NC_045740.1:25947417-25954026 GCF_008692095.1 Etheostoma spectabile | reverse complement strand
CCCCCAGCAGTCTAAAACCATTACAGCATAACTAAGAGAGACATGGTAAAGAGAGGAGCCTGGTTGGGCAGGAACTCTCCCTAACCGGATCCCATCCCTCTGTCTAGAGGAGATGGGAAGGGAGAGAGAGAGAGAGAGATCCATCCCTCTGTCTAGAGGAGGTGGATGAGAGAGAACGAGAGAGAGAGATATCCATCCCCCTGTCTAGAGGAGTGGATGAGAGAGAGAGAGGAGAGAGAGAAAGAGAGAGAGAGTGAGAGAGAGAGATCCATCCCTCTATCTAGAGGGATGGGGGAGAGAAGAGAGAGAGACACCCATCCTCTGTCTGAGGAGTGGGTGTGAGAAGAATATCTATCCCTCTGTCTAGAGAGGTGGACAAGAAGGGAGAGAGAGAGAGAGAGAGAGAGAGGAGAGACTAACCATCCCTCTGTCTACGGAGTTGGCTATGGAGTGAGAGAGAGAACATGACCATCCCACTGTCTGCGGAGGTGGCTATGCAGAGAGAGAGGAGAGACATGACCATCTCACTGTCTAGCGGAGGGGCTATGAGAGAGTGAGAGAGAGATACATGACCATCCACTGTCTAGCGAGGTGCTATGAGAGAGAGAGAGAGAAGAGAGAGAGACATGACCATCCCACTGTCTAGGCGGAGGTGGCTATGAGAGAGAGAGAGAAGAGAAGAACAGAGACAGAGCATGAACCCACTGTCTAGCGGAGGTGGCTATGAGAGAGGAGAAAGAGCCATACCCATCCCACTCTTAGCGGAGGTGGCATATAGAGAAAGAGAAGAGGAGAGAGAGACAGAGAGAGAGACATGACCATCCCACTGTCTAGCGAGGTGGCTATGAGAGATGAGAGAGAGACATGACCATCCCACTGTCTACGGAGTGGCTATGAGAGTGAGAAAGAGAGAGAGAGACATGACCATCCCACTGTCTAGCGGAGTGTGCTATGAGAGAGTGAGAGAGAGACATGACCATCCCACTGTCTAGCGGAGTGTGGCTATGAGAGAGAGAGAGAGAGAGAGAGAGAGACATGACCATCCCTCTGTCTAGCGAGTGGCTATGAGAGAGTGAGAGAGAGAGACATGACCTCCCACTGTCTATGGAGGTGGCTATGAGAGAGAGAGAGAGATAGAGAGAAGAGAGGACCATGACCATCCCACTGTCTAGCGGAGGTGGCTATGAGATAGTGAGAGAGACATGCCATCCCACTTTCTACGGAGGTGGCTATGAGTAGAGAGAGAGAGAGAAGAGAACAGAGAGAGACATGAACTCCCACTGTCTAGCAGAAGTGGCTATTAGAAGGAGGAAAGAGACATGCCCATCCCACTGTTTAGGCAGGTGCTATAGAGAAGAGAGAAGAGAGAGAGAGGAGAGACATACCACCCCACTGTCTAGCGGAGGTGTGCTATGAAGAGAGAGAGATCCATCCCTCTGTCTAGAGGAGGTGGTAGAGAAAAAGAGAGTATAGAATTCCATCCCCCTGTCTAGAGGAGGTGGATGAGAGAAGAGAGAGAGAGAAAGAGAGAGGAGAGTGAGAGAGAGAATCCATCCCTCTATCGGGGGGATGGGGGAGAGAGAGAGAGAGAGAGACACCCATCCCTCTGTCTAGAGGAGGTGGGTGTGAGAAGAAATATCTATCCCTCTGTCTAGAGGAGGTGGACAAGAGAGGGGGAGAGAGAGAGAGACGAGGAGATAGATAACATAACCATCCCTCTGTCTAGCGAGGTGCTTGGGAGAGTGAGAGAGAGACATTACCATCCCACTTCTAGCGAGGTGGCTATGCAGAGAGAGAGAGAGAGACATTCCCCTTCTCACTGTCTACGGAGGGGCTATGGAGAGTGAGAGAGAGAGACAACCATCCCACTTCTAGCGTAGGTGTGCTATGAGAGAGAGAGAGAGAGAGAGAGAGACGACCATCCCACTGTCTAGCGGAGTGGCTATGATAGATAGAGACGAGAGAGAGCGATGACAGAGAGACGAGCATGAACTCCCCCTGTCTAGCGGAGGTGGCTATGAGAGAGAGAAGAGACTGACCATCCACTCTTTAGCGAGAGTGGCTATGAGAGAGAAAGAGAGAGAGAGAGGGACAGATGAGAGAGACATGACCATCCCACTGTCTGCGGAGGTGGCTATGAGAGTGGAGAGAGAGACATGACCATCCCACTGTCTAGCGGAGTGGCTATGAGAGTAGAGAAAAGAGAGTAGACATGACCATCCCACTGTCTACGGAGTGGCTATGAGAGAATGAGAGAGAGACATGACCATCCCACTGTCTAGCGGAGGTGGCTATGAGAGAGAGAGAGAGAGAGAGAGAGACATGACCATTACCCTCCTGTCTAGCGAGGTGGCTATGAGAGAGTGAGAGAAGAGCATGACCATCCCACTGTCTAGTGGAGGTGGCTATGAGAGAGATAGAGAGAGAGAGAGAGAGAGACATGACCATCCCACTGTCTAGCGGAGTGGTATGAGAGAAGTGAGAGATGACATGACCATCCCATTGTCTAGCGGAGGTGGCTATGAGAGAGAGAAGAGAGAGAGAGAGAGACAAGATAGAGACATGAACATCCCATGTCTAGCAGAGTGGCTATGAAGAAGAAAGAGACTGACCATCCCACTGTTTACGAGGTGGCTATGAGAGAAGAGAGAGAGAGAGAGAGAGAGAGACATAACCATCCCACTGTCTAGCGAGGTGGCTATGAGAGAGAAGAGATCCATCCCTCTGTCTAGAGGAGGTGTGTGAGGAGAAGAAAGAGAGATAGAGATATCCATCCCCTGTCTGATGATGTTTGATGAGAGAAGAGAGAGAGAGAGAAAGAGAGAGAGAGAGTGAGAGAGAGAGATCCATCCCTCTTCTAGGGGGATGGGGGGAGAGAGAGAGAGAGAGGACACCCATCCCTCTGTCTAGAGGAGTGGTGTGAGAAGAATATCTACCCTCTGTCTCAGAGGAGGTGGACAAGAGGGGGAGAGAGAGAGAGAGAGAGAGAAGAGACATAACCATCCCTCTGTCTACGAGGGGGCTATGAGAGAGTGAGAGAGATACTGACCATCCCCCACTGTCTAGCGGAGGTGGCTATGAGAAGAGAAGAGAGATAGAGAGACATGACCATCTCACTGTCTAGCGGAGGTGGCTATGAGAGAGTGAGAGAGAGAGACATACCATCCCACTGTCTATCGGAGTGGCTATGAGGAGAGAGAGGAAGAGAGAGACATGACCATCCCACTGTCTAGCGAGGTCTATGAGAAGTGAGAGAGACATGACCATCCACTGTCTACGGAGGGTGGCTATGAAAGAGAGAGAGAGAGAGGAGAGAGAGACAGAGACCGAACATCCCACTGTCTAGCAGGTGGCTTAGAAGAGAGAAAGAGACATGACCATCCCACTCTTTAGCGGAGGTGCTATGAGAAGAGAGAGGAGAGAGAGAGGAGACAGGAGAGAGAGACATGACCATCCCACTGTCTAGCGGAGGTGGCTATGAGAGAGTGAGAGAGAGAGACTGACCATCCCACTGTCTACGAGGTGGCTATGAAGTAGAGAAGAGAGAGGAGAGACTGACCATCCCACTGTCTAGCGAGGTGGCTATGAAAGTGAGAGAGAGAGACATGACCATCCCACTGTCTAGCGAGGTGGCTATGAGAGTGAGAGGAGAGGAGAGAGAGAGAAGAGACATGACCACCCCACTGTCTAGCGAGGTGCTATGAGAGTGAGAGAGAGAGAGAGAGAGCAGCATGACCATCCCTCTGCTAGCGAGTGGCTATGAGAGAGTGAGAGAGAGAGACATGACCATCCCACTTTCTAGCGAGGTGGCTATGAGAGTAGAGAGAGAGAAGAGAGAGAGACATGACCATCCCACTGCCTAGCGAGGTGCGATGAGAGAGTGAGAGAGACATGACCATCCCACTTTCTAGCGGAGTGTGCTATGAGAGAGAGAGAGAGGAGAGAACAAGACAGACCATGCACCCACTGTCTAGCAGAGGTGGCTATGAGAGAAGGAAGAGACATCCATCCCACTGTTAGCGGAGGTGGGCTATGAGGAGAGAGAGAGAGAGAGAGGACATAGCCATCCACTGTCTAGCGGAGGTGGCTATGAGAGAGTGGAGAGAGGAGAGAGACATGACCATCCCACTTTCTAGCGGAGGTGCTATGAGAGTGAGAGAGAGGAGAGAGAGAGAGAGAGAGAGAGAGACATGACCATCCACTGTCTAGCGGAGGTGACTATGAGAGGTGAGAGGAGAGAGAGACATGACCATCCCACTGTCTAGCGGAGGTGGTACTCAAGTAAAAGTAACAAAGTACAGGCTTGGAAATGTATGTAAAGTATAAAAGTTAAAATAGCCTTGCAAATGACAACCATTTTTTATGCTTTTTATATGCCGTTGCTTACACATTAAACCTAAACACTTAGAGAATGCTGAACAAGACAGCCGCTTATACACTGGTTTTCCATTTGCTTTCAAGGCATCAGCAGTGGAGATCAGGTTGAGAAGGTGGAATGCACAACGTTGGTGGTTTGGCAGCTGGTATTCCAAGCCATTATCTTCATCCAATATTGTCCCAGCTTCAACAAACTCGACACCTGTGATATCTCCCCCCTCTTTTTCATCACTCTCCGTACCGTACTTTCCCTCGCACCCTGAAGTGCAGTATCTGGATTGTTATTTTCATCCAGCTCACCATATACTCTAAAGGCCTTTATGAAATTTGAACCATTGTCAGTTGTTGTGCAAACAATCTTTTCTCAAATGTTGTACTCCACGTGTATATCGTTGAGAGCACTAGCAAGGGCAGAAAAAGTATGCAACCCTTTTAGCTGTTTGGGCAGAACAGCACCTCTGCAGAGTTGTACTATCTAGCCAATGCGCAGTGACACCTAGAAAACCCTGTTGTTGTGCGGTCCAGCAATCTGTAGTGGTTGCAATAACCTCAACTTTCTTTAAGGCCCATTTCAGATTATTTTTCATTTCTTGTGTTGCTTTCTCCACTTTGTTTTCAAGAGTGCCACGAGACATAACTGTTAGATTGGGCTGGAGGAGAAGCAGAAGGTCTCTGAATCCCTGCTGCTCATCTACACTGAGTGGGTGTAGCCCTTGAATGACAAAGTCAATAATTCCTTTATCCACACTGACCTGTGACACTCTCTTCGCTTCCCATAACTTTGATTCTTTGGGTGATGGGCCTGCATCCTGGGTTGACTTTCTTTTTTGAACAACAGAAGTGAGCTTTCTGTATCTCTCCATATGATTGACATGCATTCTTTGTGAGTGAAAATACAAACACACAAAACAAATTGTTCAGTGATTGTTTCAGTGGTTTTACTAAAGTGGTCTTGAAATTAAAACATAAGTCCTCTAACTTACATCTGGGAGGTTTGAGACATTAACGTTAACATAAGCCCAAAATAAAGTCGATTTGAGACCAAGTAATGTTAACTTAAGTGGTCTCGAAAACAGACAGCTACACGACAAGAGAATAACAGCCTTAGGCAAAAAACAAGTAAGCTTTCTTTCTTTTCCTCGCCTCTTGGTACAGCTAGCCACAAACAAACATGGAGGATTGTATAAGTGATGAGTCATGATGAGTTTTATTGTGTTTAACCAGGGTTTCTTCTTCATCCCTCAACGTTCTTGTCTTGGCATTCATAGTTGTGAAAAAAATGTTAACGTCCATTTGGAGCAGGTCAACATGTTTCTGGAGAGTAAAAAAGGCTCAAAAAAGAAGGTCGTAAAGAAGCAGGTTGCTTAACTTGGACCTTTGTGTGGAGACATTATCGTTGAAGTTTTGTCAATATACTATGCTACAAACTACAATTTTTTTCTATTTTTGTTATTGCCACTCTTCATTAACCCCAACCGGCCCATCAGACACCGCCTACCAAGAGCTAGCCATAGAGCTTTACTTAAATCCTACAATAACTAATTTACACAAGTGCTTGTGAATGCTTAAGAAGAGTAGAAGCTGTGGACAATTCGAGGAATTGTGAAAGTTTTGTGTGGGGATTTTCGAATGACATGGCACATAAAAGCGCAGTTGCGTGTGTTGACCAAAAGAGGGCGCCAAAGCCCACTGAAAAGGCTGTAGAGGAGAAAACTCAAAGACTAAAAGGTGAACGCAAGGTAAAGTTGGCAAAAGTGACCAAACAGAAGAATGACTTAACCAAATTGAAGGAAAATGAACACAATGTTAATTACATTAAAGATGAAGCATTGCTAATGTTTGAAAGATACTTAGGACAGTATGAACAGATTAATGAAGAGTTGTGTGAGCTATTAGATGAAGAAGTTAAGAAAACCGATCAAGATGTCTATCAGAACAGACATGTGGAATTTAAGATGTTTATAAAAGACACAAACAACTGGATTGCAGATGTCTTAAAGGATGAAGAAGATGATATAAGGCCACATGATAGTGTATCCAAAGCTATGCTCCGTGTAAGCCCTCCGACCAGTACCGCTGCCAACGTTGAGAATGGGTGAAGTGAAGAGCTGGTTGGCGGAAGAGCTGCAGCAATGAAAAAGAGAGAAGCAATAGAACAGGAAGAAATTTGCTTGAGAATTAGAAAAGAGCAATTGGAAATTGAAAGTGAGCTTGCTGCTTCAGAAGCTAAAC
>NC_045740.1:25947300-25947407 GCF_008692095.1 Etheostoma spectabile | reverse complement strand
TGAAGAATTTGAAGATGCTCATGAATGTATTGATGATGTATTAGAGCCCCCTTCAGGACCCAGATTTGAACACTTGATGATTAGACAAGAAAAACACAATGTTGGAT
>NC_045740.1:25947014-25947290 GCF_008692095.1 Etheostoma spectabile | reverse complement strand
ATCTCTTACCTTCAATCCAAAGCCAGTCACTAAAGTTGGTGCTTCATATAGAAGAACAACATCATCAAGGTTTGATGCTGGCAGCAGCACGCTGCATTTTAATCATCATGATCACACTGATTCTTCTACAGATAGCCTGCACAAAGTGCTTCAGAGTCAAAACGAAGTCACTGAGATGCTCATTAAACAACAGAGTTTGTCTCAACTGCATCAAAGAGACATATCCATGTTTACAGGAGATCCTCTAACTTACAGATCTTTCATAAGGGCTTTTGA
>NC_045740.1:25937076-25947004 GCF_008692095.1 Etheostoma spectabile | reverse complement strand
GACAGTAAGACAGACAGTCATCAAGATCGACTGTACTACCTCGAACAGTTCACAAGTGGGGAGCCGCTTGGTCTCATTTGAAGTTGTGAGCACATGAGAGACAGAGCTTACAAAGAAGCCAGAGACCTTCTTGATCATCACTATGGAGATGAAATGATCATCGCTACAGCTTATATCAAGAAGGCTATGGAATGGCCTCAGATAGATAGATAGATAGATAGATAGATAGATATTTATTGATCCCAAAAATATGGGAACAGCCCTGTTTTGTGCATGTCCTGTTTGGAGTACGCCCGAGACTGTCACTTAACACTAGAGGACTGCCCAGATCTAACATCCGGTAAACAATGCTATGTTGTTTCTCTAACCGCATTCATTTCCTTCCCCATTATATACAATCAGCAGCAAGACAGTCTCCACCCCCTTAGCCATTTTACTTTACAGTAGGCCTAATACTAAGCTAGAGGCTCTATACTCTAAAACAGTCGAGGGGTTGCGAGAATTGTCCTATTTTAGTTTTTTTTATATCTCTACATGACGATAAGGCATTCAAAAACACATTTTTATGTGCAAAGAAGTCCAAATAGTTGAAATCCAGAGCGATTGCCCAAGAATATGCTCAAACGAGAGCCGAGAGTCTCCAAATGTGGTCAAGCACCTGCAGTCGAGCATACCAGCATTCCTTAGAAACAAAAATGTAAGAAAGAAAACACATTTTTTTAATGAACATACAGTAATTACATTCAAACCCTATATTCAAATATCGAAATGCCGTTTCGGGCCAATATTCAGCAACATGTTTAAGCAATGGATTTTACTTAGAACATGATAAGAGTGTAGTAGTAATAGTGGTACTAAATCACTTACAATTCACCAACACCAAAATACACAACTTGAACTTATAATGATGATTTTTAATTATGATTATGATGATACTATGATTTATGTAACCGATTCCCTAAAGTTATCACTCCGGATTTTAACTTTAGCCTACCCCAAACAGCGTTTTAGATGATCATGACCAGCTTACGGATGGTCAGTATGGTAATCTGCATGGACAGATTTTAATTGGCACGATTCATCTCGGAGCAGGCTAACACTGTTTTTAGAAACTTCACCGCTGAGCGCTAGACTAGCTATAACGTGTTGTCCTGAGACTTAGCTACCTACACAGAGACACGAGTTACACAAACCGTAGCTATGTTTTTCCAAACATATTTAGCTACAACTCCTTGTGTCGAGCCCTGAGTTTGGTTGTACATAAACAGCAACTTACCGAGCAAAGCCGTCGTTTTCTCCTGGAGTCATGTTTACAGCGGTTACAGTTTCAATCCAGACTGAATCTTGGGCCCATGATAGACAGGCCGGCTCTGATAGGCCAGACGTCGGTTCAATTGTATGCAGGCTCAATTGCTTCTCCTAGCCTGGGTACCGGGATGTTCTGTTGAATATTTAACTTGAATTTTTCGATCTGAATTTCAACAACATCACCTTGAATCTTTTTATCTGAAATTTTGCAAGTTTATTTTTTTTTCTCTGAATTTGTGAACACTGAAATACTATGTATGAAATTCCGGTTTTAAAATGGAGACCAAGATTTTCTAATTTAAATTTCGAGAGGTGAATTCAGAACAAATAAATTCAGAATATATGTTTCCTGACCGTAAAATAATTTCAAAGCGGTGAATTCAGAACAAATTAATTCAGATATGGTTCCTGAAGTAAAATAATTTCAAAAGGTGAATTCAGAACAAAATTAATTCAGATACATCATTTTCAAAATAAAAATATTTCAATAGTAAGTGTTCAGTGGCTGTTAAAATTCAAAGACTTATGTCTCTGATTTGCTCCATACAACGCGTTTGCAAGGTCTGCCTGACAAACTTCTTTCCCTCTGAAATCCTATGAGTTACAGTAGTAGTTGAAGGTAAATTTGGTGCAAAGGTGTGATTTGGTAAATACGATGCTACTATTAACTACTTTGTATGTTAAATTTGCACTTGTAAAAATAAAAATGTGCACTTGTAAAAAATATTGCATGTGATCTGAACTTGAAGTCACACAAAGAAAAAAACGAGAGCTTGTAGAAAAGTCTGAACTGAAACATTCCACACCTGCATTCTGAATGTGAATCACAGAAAATATATTTACAAATGTGTTAGATTTGATATTTGCTGAACCACCATGACAGCTGCAAGCATGTAGTGCAATATATATATATATATATATATATTTTAATTTGGGTTCATTTTCCATCAACCGCAACTCAGTGATTACAACCTCTCATTAACTTTTGCAAACACTTCTTGTGATACATTTGGTGCAAAACTAATTGGTACCTGTGGAGCTCTGAGCAACAGAAAGGCTGGGGAAAGCGGATTCTATCACCAGATGAGGAACTCTGTGGTACCAGAGATGGGAAGGTAACAAGTGACAAATACTACGTTACTGACTCAATTAGATTTTTCAGATATTTTTTACTTTTACTATTTATTTTTGCGCCGACTTTTTACTTTCTACTCCTTACATTTTTAATACGAATATTGGTACTTTCTACTCCTTACATTTTTCAAAATGGTTGTTACTTTAGTTTTAATTCATTGCATGGAGGTTACAGTAATTTTTTTTGCGTCATCAATATCAAATTCATCCTATTGAATGGGAATCTACGTTGATTTTGACGCACCACTACAAGACGACTGGACAGATTTGGCGGCATTCATTCGTGGCAAATCATTGCAGCTTGATGCCGGTGCGTTAGCATAGCATTATGGATGACGACATGACTGAAAATGAACACAACAGAGATCCCAGATATTCGGCAGACAAGCAGCAGACATTCCCGATCACCTCGGCCTTATCTGAAAGAGATTTTTGAGATAGTAGGCATCAAGAATGACTCCTGGCGAATGTGCTGCTAATTGTTCCCCCAAAACCATAAACTGCTTGCTTTTAGAATTCACATTGATTTGAAAAAGCATTTAGAGGTAATGCATATTTTTGTTGTTGTGAGTGCTACAAGCTGACTCACTAGCTTAGGACTCCAAAGTTCTTTTGTAATCACACAAAACGTCAGTAATAAAGATCTTGAATTCAAGTTCTTCGTTTGATTGTTTACTTAAAAATTTCAAACATAAAATACAAAAACTTGGATCTTTACTTTTCTTATAATTAACTGAATTCCGTGTAGGTCAAAAGACTGTGTTGCTCCAAAGTCCAGGCTTCTGGCTTTTTTTCCAGGATACTATTTCTTTTTATACTACTCCTAGCAGCCAATCAAATTACACTATCCTAGGTCACTGGTAAACTCAATTTTTACGTTCACTTTTCAACACAGGTTTTGTCAAGATTACCAAAATAAACTCAAAGATTATTTACATAGAAATGCTTCAACATATCCCGTCCCTAATTGACTAGGCCTTAGCATATCATTATCAACCTAAACTTAAACTGAGCCATATAGACTCCCACATTTACAAGTTCTCATTCCTTTTTGCAGGAAAGTATTTAAGGTAAACATTAACTGGTAAGTTTTAACAACCAAATACCTTACACAGACTATTCAAAACTGGTAATTTCTCTTCTATTCAATCTACTCTGGTAGGTATTTCTAATTTTTTTTTTTTATCTTCAGTCTTCTCCCTGCAATAAACAAAGTTTAGTTATGAGTCATTGAATGATGCTGGTCTTTGTCCGAACTTCAGCTTCGGACAACGCCTTTGGAGTCGGGCATCACCCTCATGACTCTGCCTTACATCCAGGAGTTTCTTGGCAACATGAATCTGCGATGAGAACGACATCTCAACCTTGAAACTTCTTTGTAGGTTGAGCCATTTTTGCCTTTCTTGCAGAAGCGGTAAGTATTCGTGAGTCCACCTTCGCCAGAACAGATCCGCCATATTTTGTATTTGTCTCAAGCGCCGACGGGCGTAGACATCATCCTTAACAAACACACCAGGTGGAAAACTAGGCTGTGTTTTCAATGTGAGCAGATGATTTGGCGTCAGTGGCTCAAGGTCATTAGGAAGATCTGTGTTCATGGTTAAGGGTCTCCCATTTATGATCCTCTCAACTTCGCATAGGAGAGTATGAAGTCCTTCATCTTCTAAGAGCTGTTGCTTCACAACAGAGCTCAGCACTTTTCTCACTGTGCGGATTTGACGCTCCCAGATGCCGCCGTGGTGGGATGCGGCAGCCGGGTTGAAAATCCATTGCACACCCTTTCTCATCATTACTTCATTGATACGAGACTGATCCAGCTCTGCTAATGCCTCACGCAGCTCTCGTTCAGCACCGACAAAGTTTGTGCCGTTGTCGGAACAATGATTGACACTTGACCTCTTCTGGCTTGAAAACGCCGTATGGCATTAATACATGAATCGGTGTCAAGAGAATGGGCTATTTCTTGCCTGGATGGTTAAACATGTAAAGAGCACCCATAACGCTTGACCTTTGCACGTCCTCTTCTGAACTCAAAAGGTCCAAAATAATCCACACCCATATGGTTAAGGGTGGTTTGTCAGGGACTAAACGTCTTGTGGCAGATCTGCCATTTCTGCTCTCCTGTCTTCCGCAGAGGTTGCACTCTGAAATCACTTTCTTGCTGCAGTATTGGCTTTTGGTATCCAGTACCGTTTGTCGCAACATGGCTAAGAGTGGTTCCTACTCCATGTCCACACTCTTGATGGTATTAGTGGATGATGAGCGGGCTATTCTGTGCCTTTTATGCAGATGGCAGGATGCTTGGCCTCCTCAGCATCGCCGATCTGTTCAGACGTCCCCTACTCCTCAACACATCCTTGCAGAATGGCTCCAGTTTGGAGATAGAACTGTTCTTTTTCATAAGGGAGCCTCCCGGCTGCAAAGCTTTGTATCTCCTCCGCGTAAGCTTGTCTCTGACTGTATTTGACTAGTTCCATTTCAGCTCCGGATAGAGTTTCCACGGCAGTATTCTTTTTTCCAGTTTTTCTCTTCATTATTATTAACTATGGATCTGCGTTTCTCTGGATCATTCACATTCTGCTGTATGTTCTTGCTCACACTCTTTTCTCTTCTCACTCAGGTACCCGCAACATCCTTCTCAAGTGCAAAATCCAGGCTGTGGCCTTTTTTATGCCTTATGCCAACTGGAGTAATACTTAACGAGCTGATTCAATGGATCTATGCACTCGTTTGAGGTGTGCATGACACTGTTGCAGATGTCTTCACCTCCACTCATCTTCAATCAGGTAAGTACGCTGTTCAGTTGTTCCGCCAGTCATCTTCTTTTCGCAGGAAACTAGGCCCCGAAACCACTCTTACTTTCCATGAAGCTCTGGATCTTCAAACCTCTTGAGCTTGATCTGCTGGGTTTTTGTGAGTCTGACATACTTCCACTGAGAAGATGTAGTAGCTTCTCTGATGAAAGAGACACGGTTTGCTACAAACGTCTTGAAACAAAGGGCATCGTTTTCAAATATACTTTAGTACTGTTTACTATCTGTCCAGAAGACAGACTCCATCAGGGGAACTTCAAGTTTTTCTTTCAGCATCCAATCATCTTGACTGCATCAGTCGCTGCTGCAACTCCGTCCTCTGGATTGTGATCTGTTTTTGAGTGAGAGACTCTGGACTTTTCCATCAAGAATGAAGATGTTTTTCACCCTGTTCATTTGTCAGCAAGAATACAATGCAATGCCATAGCCGTCTTGGCTGGCGTCTGAGAAATTGTGGATTTGAGCAGCATTTGTGTGCCCAAAAGCAGGGGGTTTGAAACATCTGTTCAGACTGGCTCTGAAAGCTTGTCTAAGTCGCCCGCCCACTTCATCCATATCCGCATGGTTTTTTCGTGGATCTCTTCGTCCCAACCTTTCTTCTCTTGGCAGAGATCTCTTAAAATTAGCTTGACAGGTAGAGGAGTGGTGCTAAAAGAAACCATTGGGTCATACACTGAACTGATTACAGATAAAAACCCTGTCTTGTACATTGCTTGTCCGACAGGCGTAATCCTGAACCTGAAGCTGTCAGACACTTGTGAACCACTGCACTCCTAATGCTCGTTCCACAGCTAACTTATCATGCTCCAAATCAAGATATTTGACTTCAGTCGCTAGTTCGTGGTCAGGAATGGATCCCAACAGGGCTCTTCTGTGCTGACCCACTTAGTCAAACTAAACCACCACTGGCGCACAACGTCATCACTCCCTCACAAGAGTGACGACCTTGTCTTCTGTGGCTACTGACTTAACAGTTGTCCCCACAGACGTTCTTGAGGACTGTCTGTGTGGCTTCTGAGGTGCTGTTTGATCTGCACTTCCGCTGTTCTTCTCAATGCGTATGATGCACAACTAGGGGAATGTAGCACAAACAAGTGCACACACATCGTACTTTCTGCTTCCACTTCAGATTGCGCAGCCTGGCCACACAGAAAGCGTAGCATATCTGTGTCCGTTTCTGGAATCCACAACCGTAGAACATGGACAGTTATCCCCATGATGGCAACAGCTCTTTTCTGAATCTCACAACTCTCCGATGAGGTGTTGTTAGTTCAGCCCTTGAACAACTGGTCGTTTGTTTGTGTTGGGAGGTGGAAGAAGGCTAGAGTTTTGGATGGTGTGGTGGTCGTTTCTTCTTTTGGTGAGTTATCTGTTTCGTGAAATGGAACAACACCCTTGGTAATTGCGCACAGTCGAGACGACTCAGAGTTTCTTCTTTTGGTGTACACCCATGGTGTGAAACCATACTTTCCTCACTGCGACTCAACTTTTCTTGTAACCCTTTGCATGCCCTTTTCCATATGATCCATAAAGCTTATCTCTTGAAGAAATCTGTTTCTACTGAACTTCTCGTCAAAGTTAGCCTCTGTTCAGCAATACCACGGTTGCATGGCATCTTCACTTTGTCAATCCTTCAAGGGCAGCTTGATGCAGAAGTGCCCATCCACAAGCTGTGCTGATGTTGTCACAATTTGCATGAACTGCTTGTCATGTTGAGACTGTCTTGTTCTGTTGTCACATCTTCTTTCTGTAAAATCTGAATTGTAATGCTTCATCAGCATGTCTTCAACCTTATCACAGAAGTACGGTTGACAAGGAAACTTTGTCTTTCGCATCATCCGATTCATTCCCTGGCATTTGCTGTTGGCCCATTGACGACCCAGCCAAGAGCTTGTCTTCACCGCAGATGGTCCATCCTTCTGAGTATTGATGATCTCCCATGGCTCCATGGCCTTATACCGTTGACACCGATAAGAAGACCAACTCTTCTTCAAGTTTTGGAGATGCTCGACTCAGATAAGACCACTTCCCAATCTTCTTCTGTGATGTTGGCCTTTTTTGCAGGTATATCTGACTCTAAGCCACACACCTCCAGATCAGTAGGTGATAGCTGTTCACTTTCTGTTCTTGCGCTAGTTGTGCGAAGCAGGAACTCTGTCTTTCTGCCTCGCATATTCAACTTCCTCGCCAAGTCTTCAGTGCAGAAACTGCTGTGCTTACTTGATCCAGGAAAGCATATGTCTTTATTATCTTTTTTGTCTTTTTTGTGTTTATTCTGCACAGGTACAATGGGAAGAATCGCTCCCCATTCCCGGCCCAGTATGGTCCCCTCTTCTGCATCCTGCAGACACAAGAGCCCTTGTGACTTCGCTTGTGCTTTGTGAGCTGTGTTCTGCACTGGTTGTTCTTTGATGAATCTTCTTTACAACGTGCAAGAAACCAAGTGTTTAGCTAACATCTGGACAAGAGGCCCTTTTCTTGTAGTCCTTGGATATATGACCTCCCGATAGACACCCAAAAAAGCCGTTCATTTCAAGAACTAAATTCTTTTTTAGAGGCTGTTCTTGAATCTTGTTGCACACATGCAGTGCATGGTTCATCTGACAGTAAAGACAGGGACTTTGAAAGACACTTTACTTGACTGCAAAAGATTTCTTCTCAGGTTTGCTCTGCTGACATTTTCAGTAGAAACACATTTACAGCAAAGCTGCTTCTTTTAGTAACACTTTATTCTGATGCTTGGTTGCTTCTTTAATTGTTTTGGTTGCCTGAAGTGGGACCTAGGATATCTCCAAACAGCGGATCATTGGCAACTTTTGCTTGGCGGTACACAAACTCCACTAAACAGGAAACTTGGCTCTTTTTAGTTCTTTCTTGAATGTCTACGCATAACTTCTCCCTCTTTCTTTCAGTTTAAATTTGAATTTGTAAAATAGACTTCATGTTGGTAGGATTGTTCATTTGTCCATGTAGTCCACATCTTTCACTGTATTACAACATCCAATCAGGAACAAAGCAAAGGCATTCAATCCTTTTCTGTCTTCTGGCCTTCCCCCCACTGACACTTCAAGCACCCCTCCCTGCTTTACATTCACACTGGCCAGGTGAAGAGACAGTTGGAGAGGCTACACCAGCGCAAGGCTGCTGGCCCGGATGCATCGCCCCAGGGTCCTGAAGACCTGCGCCAGTCAGCTGTCTGGGTTCTCCAGTACCTCTTCAACCTGAGCCTGAGCCTGCAGAGGGTGCCGCTGCTGTGAAAGACGTCCGGCCTGGTCCCGTCCCCAAGAAGTCGACTCCATCTGGCCTTAAGGACTACCGCCCAGTGGCTTCTCACATCTCACCTGGAAGGTGCTGGAGAGGCTGGTCTTGGCCTGCCTGAGGCCGCAGGTGAGTTCTTCTCTGGACCCTCTACAGTTTGCCTACCAGCCTTGTCTGGGAGTGGACGACGCTGTCATCTATTTCTGCAGCGAGCTCATTTGCACCTGGATGGCGGGTGGCGGCACGTGAGAATCACATTTTTTGATTTCTCCAGTGCATTCAACCACCATCCTCTGCTACTTGGTGAAGGGGTGAATGGGTGTCGGTGGCGTCCATAGTCTCCTGATCACTGACTACCTGACAGACAGACCACGTTTGTCCGCCTGGACCGTGCTCTGTCTGATGTGGTGGTGAGTGGTACGGGGGCCCCGCAGGGGACTGTGCTGTCTCCTTTCCTGTTCACCTTATACACCTCAGACTTTCAGTACAACTCGGAGTCATGTCACCTACAGAAGTTTCTGATGACTCTGCATTGGTGGGTATAAGGGATGGACAGGAGGGAGATACAGGGCACTGGTGGATGACCTTGTGGAGTGGTCTGGTAAGAACTGCCTGCTGCTGAACGTGGATAGACCAGAGAGATGGTGATCGATTCAGGAGGAAGGGAAGGCTCCGCAGCCCCTTTGCATCCTGGGAGGGACGTGGACTGGTGGAGGATTACAGATACCTAGGTTCAACATCGACAACAGGCTGAACTGGAAGACCAACAGCACTGCTGTTACAAAAGGGGATGGCAGACTCTATTTCCTGAGGAAGCTGAGATCCTTCAACGTGCAGCAGATGTTGGAGATGTTCTTCCATTCTGTGTGGCCAGCGCTCTGTTCTCCTCTGCTATCTGCTGGGGCAGCACTCGGAGCCAGTGTAAAACAGACTGAACAAACTGTTCAGGAAGGCTGGCTCTGTGATCGGCTGCAAACAGGACACTTTTGAAGCTGTGGTGAGAGAGGTCACTGAACAAACTGTTTCTATACAATGGAAAACCCTGACCACCCTCTCCACCCACACTGGTCCAACAGAGGAGCAGCTTCTCAAGAGGCTCAGACAGTTTAATGCCGCACGGACAGCTACAGGAAATCATTCCTACCACAGACAATAAAACTCTTCAACACGTCATCCCTGGGTGCTAGATGAGACTCTGAACACCACCATATTACATAAGGATAACCGCACAATTGGGTCATTTACATTTTAGCATGCTCATACTTAAACAGTTGCACATTTTGTTTTTGTTTTTTTCCCATCTTGTAATATTAATACTTGTTCTTATATTTGTTATTATATTTTGTTATTATTATTATTATTATTCATGTATATGTATGTATGTATTTGGTGTGCTGCTGTACACTGTAATTCCG
>NC_045740.1:25915608-25937051 GCF_008692095.1 Etheostoma spectabile | reverse complement strand
AATGTGCAACTGTTTAAGTATGAGCATGCTAAAATGTAAATGACCCAATTGTGCCGGTTATCCTTATTGTAATATGGTGGTGTCTCAGAGTCTCATCTAGCACCCAGGGATGACGTGTACCTCATGGTATTTTAACCCCTGTGTTTCCTTTGTCACTGTCTGATCATTATAGTTTGCTTGCTCGTTCGCAGTCGCCCTGTGTGTTTGCCTGTCTGCCGGTGGATTCTGCGCAGTCTAACTCCGTGTTCTTAGTAAGTTCTCCCTGTGTTTTAGTCCTGTCTGTTTTTGCCCTTCTTGCCCTGGATCTGGAGACTTGCGTTGTGATGTTAGCGTTTTTTTCCGTTTGGGTCTCTGAACTGGTGGTTCCCGACGTGGACAGTTTTTTCCCTGGTTTTGCTCCCATGAAACAACCCTGTGTTCACCGTTAACTGAATTTTGTGTCCCCCTTCCCCTGCCTACCCACAACTACTTAGTGATATACTATTTCGAGAAAAAAATATGTTTCTGTTAAGGTTGATGTTGCTGTTCACATGTCTGGAATTTTTATTTATTATTCAATGCAGTATGTCTTACAGAATGCCTTTTCCTTTTGTGAAACTGAAATTAAGCATATACTACAGGTTGAGCGCTTGCCTGCGGCCAATGAGCTTTAGTTTTTAACAGTCCGCGTACTTCATCCTTGAAATGAAGAGAAAAAGGGTAGAACATAAAGCATTGTCACTAAATGGATGACTAAAGGAGAAAAAGAAAACACTGACAGAGAAAAGCCACCATGAAAATTTAACTTGTTCTAGGTACGTACTCTCATCCAGAACAAGTTTCCACTTTGTTCACAAACTCTGTAAGTAGGATACAGTCTGTTATTATGGGGGGGAATGGCATCTTTTATAGTCACTCCACAGACTCTCCCCCCTGTACAGTGACGGCCACTTATGAACCATTATCTATCAGTCATCAGATGTAATTATTCACGCCAAAGCAGGAGGACAATGACGGGACTTCAGAGTCGTTTAAGTGGGCTGAGGCACACAAACGTGTCATGTTATGATTTTTATATACATACTATAAATAGAGTTACTGCATTATAAAATGTGGTCGTGCAATATAGGGGTGTTATAGGGTTCTGCATAGGGTGGTGTTAATGGTGCGTGCAAAGGGTGTGGTATATGGGTCAGTGCAATATCGGTTATAGACAGGGCATGTCACAAATTGTGGTTGTGTAATTAGTCGGTTTTTTTGTTTTTGTTTTTTTGTCTCTATGTGTCCTTTGTTCTCCATTCTTCTTGTTCCTGTCTGTTTCGATTTGATCACTGTTCTTTTCCCTTGTTTCTTGTATTAGCCTGTGTTATAGTGTATTTGTATGCATTTATATTTTTTGTGTACCATTAACTCCCAGGGGGTCTGCAGATGGAATTAGCCTAAGGCTACAATCTGGCATATTTACATTTGTGAAAGTTCATTAATGTATTGTCCCCTTTTAAGAATAAAATAATATATTACCTTACGAAGTTCATAAGAATATCCGGAAAGTCCATATGTGGCCTTTCTAGTTTAATAAAAACTTTGATGTATTTTTCCTCCCCTTCTCTAACTTTGGAGTATTTCTTTTCACACATACACACCAAACCACAACACACTCTTCAAATTTGGATATGCCAACTGTTTTTTTTTCTGGTTTACTGAAGGTTCCACAATTGCCTTGAAAGCCTTCACTCAGGGACGTGTGTGAAGAACACAATGCCTGTATGTGTGTATGTTGTGGTTTCTGCATGTGTACTGTGGTGGATCATAAAAAGTGGCAAGTCAGTCAGTAACTCATAAAAAATGGTACACAGGATAAAAATAAAATATATTTGTGAATATTGTTACTGTGTTGTGGTGTCATTACTTTTTAGTTATACTGTTTTCATATTCATACCTTATTTGTGATTCTACTAGACCATGTTCCATGATTTAATGTTAAAAAACACTTTATTATTTTCCATGAAAGCGCCTCTTCTCTTGAATCAGCCTCCTGCACTGATTGGTCTGGTTTTCTCTGCATCTCTGAGTCACTGACATCTCCGTTGTTGTGCCTCCACAGGGTGGAGACTGACTGCAACAAAGTTTACAGCATGACTTGTACCATGAAAAAGGCTTCTACAACCAAATATACACAACCAAACATTTTTTAGAGCATAATCTGTCCCGAAGGGGGGCGTTAGCATGTAGCTACTTGAGTTAGCAGTAGATAGATAACATAAAGTCATCTATAGTTTTCCTCAAGGCTCGGTGCTTGGACTATTCTATCACCTTATGTTGCTTCTCTAGGCAATTTATTAGGAACACTAGTACTTTACACTGTTATAACACTACTAATTTACACTGCTATACGGTGATACCAATATACCTATCAATCAAGCCAGATGTAATGGCAGGGGAGGTGTACACCAACCCTTGAAGAACAGACTCAGGTTGCCTAGGACGTGACTACCCCTATCTCACAGAGTAGAGCGTTGCCCAAGTTTGTAAATGTGTCTGTAATTTATATAGCGCTTTTCCAGTCTTCACACCGCAAAGCGCTTTTACATCTACACACAACATTCACCATTCACACACATTCATACACTGTGGGCCAGGGCTGCCGGACCAGGTGCCACCTTGTCACCGGGGAACAACTCACACACATTCACCACTCCGATGCGGCACACCGGGTCAACTCGGGGGTCAGCGTCATTGCCCTTCGACAATGACTGCATGGGCGGGATCGAACCACAACCTTCCGTTGGCGCAACCGCTCTACCACTGAGCAACACCGCCCACAAGTTGTGTGGTCCTCAAGGGGGCCCGGGTTTGAATCCAACACGTGGCCCTTTGCTGCGTGTCATCCCCATCTCTCTCTCCCCTTTCAGCCTATCAACTCTAACAAAGGAAAATACCAAAGAATAAAAAAGTTTTTGCTAGAGCGATCATAGTTATGCACTGTAGTTTAGATGATGGGTACTTCTTTGACACACTGATCTCTCTTTTCATTTGGGTGCATTGCATGTTCTTGAAATGCTTATTACAGAGTTTAGTCAGCACCACAGTGGTTTCCACCAAGGGGTCTAAACAGTCCTCCTGCCCGGAAGGCGCGCGGCTCGGGGCTGACCGAGTCAGCTCCAGACCGAAGCCAGCCGTCAACGCTGCGCGCCCCGACGCGACCCCCATCTCCGAACCGCTGCTGCCACTTTTCTGTTCGTAAAGCTTTTTTTCCAGCTTGTAGCATAGCTCATCTTAGCTGCTGTAAGATGTCACAGTGTCATTTAGTTCGTCCAGATCAGTGGCTGCAGCCTCAAAAACACTCCAAGCAGTACAGTTAGCAGCCTGTAATCCGCTTGACTCCTTGGTCCATCTTTTCACCCTCTTTACAACAGTTTAACAGATTTTATGTTTTTGCCTGTATGTCGGGACAAGATGGCAACATTTTCACTATTTGAACAGCATCACAAAGGCATTGTCACCCAAATGTGCATATTAAATTACTTCACAAAGTGTTATTATCTTTTTATTTGTAGTCTACACCTTGTTTGCTGTTTTTTCAGTTATTTTTCTGTTCATTGAGAAAGAATCTATTCTGTGCTGGGCGAACAAGTGCACTGAGTCAGGTTCAATGTCAGAGTTGGATATGCAAAGGACAGCTGACAGGTGATCAGTGAGAGAAGATCTGTACTCGGATATATTAAACTTCATCGCTGAAAATGTTTGTTCACATACAGTATGTGTAGGGCACATCCAAGAGAACCAACATCTTTTGACCATCGTAACTGTTTCAGCACTGACTTACTGTAAGCAATATTACTGATGTATAATACAATGCAAAATTACCAATTTCAGGTCTGAAGTTCACTTCAGTCCTTATCTTGCTCCTCTCAAAAGTCCCACTTTTTTCCTGTTAGCTTTAGACACCATCGGTTGTAACATGCCATGTAATTCCATTTAGTCCCATTTGTCAAAATTTGCTTTGCCTTAGTGAGACAACACCCCCATGTTGTCCCTTTATCTCGCATTGCTACCAGATCCTCCATTACTAAAATTCTTTCGTTATCCACGAATTAAATTTTTAACTGGGCGTGTGGCAGACTTCCCAGCTTTTTCCACAAGCCAAGAAAAAGCTTCAAATTGTCTGCTTTTCTTTGGGGCAGTGGATCTCCAGATGTCCTCAATCTCTTGTTATACTTGGCCTGGAAAGCGGCACATTCTCAACAGTCTCTTTTTCTCTGGGCATATTACCGCAGCAGATTCCATCAAACACCAAAATGGTTCAGGCTGTTTCGGTCTTTCACCTAAGGCTGTTAAACCCGCAGATAAAAGAAAAAAGTTAAAGGCTTTCAATAACAAGATTGATAATACGAAGAGACTACTGGCATGACAGAAAGATTGGTGAATTGAATTATTGTGAATTTCGTTGCCCTTTTTCACATACCCTCAGTATTAACACTGAATTAAGGTGGTTATCGAATCATAAATGATTGACATTTCAACCTTTTCATTTTTGAATGATAGACACCCTGGCTACAGGTTATGCACGTAAATTAATGACAAGTTCCTTGGTTTTTGGAGACATTAAAGAGTATTCCGGCCAATTTTTACATTATATTGATGGCTAAATGCGCGAGTGTACTTCGAATCAATAAAACCCGACCTGAATCGGTGCAGCTACCTCTACGAGCTTTCCACGCAGTCATACGGCATTTGTCGGCAAGTTTTAGGGCCTTTGTTCCTTTTAACAGACACAAAATGAAATTTACATGTCTGTGTAACTTTACACGCCCTACGGATACAAGTGTGTTTTCAACTCAGTTTGGGTTAAATTCACCTATTTTGCCCTGTTATCTTTAGCTAGTACTATAGCTGCTGCTTCGTCCGAGAAACTTGTGTGTTTAACCAGCTTCTGTTATATCATCCACAGGCAGTTCCGTATTTTATCCGTTATAGCATTTATAGCACTCCATTTTGTGTGTGATGATCTGGTGTTGGTAACGCAGGAGGCTTGGCCACGTGTCAATCTGTGTGGTAGTAGCAGGCCCACTGGCATCCTGCTTCTGTGAGAATGTTTACTGTGAGACTGAACCTCCAGTAGGCCTATATGCCCAAGTGTTTTGCACAAAGCAAGCCAATCCACTTTTCATGTTGATTAGAGCATAAATTAGAAAAAATAATGGGAAAAAACAAAATCAAGGCACATTTAGAATAGATAAAAATTTGTGATTAATTACTGTTAACTAGACATAATGCGCTTATTGCAATTAGATATTTTAATTGTTTGACAGCACTATGAAAACGTATCTTTCCATCACATAGGGGCCCTGTTGCCCAGACATTTTTAATTGTATTTTGTGTGTGCTAAGAGGCACAAGGCACCTAAAACTTGCCCCAACACTGCCGTTTTAGCGGAGTGGAAGTTTGCAAGGTATCCAATGTGGAAGTCCAGCAGTGTTAGTCAGACCAAACCAAATCAGGGAGCCTTCCCATGACCAGATACTGACCTTGGACAGCAATACCATTTAGCTTTTACCAGCTAATATTGACTAAGTGGCTTTCCTTCTGAGATCTAAGTACAACCATCGCGTACATACTAAAAAGAGCGAGAGAGAACACGACCCGTGGTGAGCTGTGGACATAGTTAGAGGGTCTGAGAAATTATTGTTCACAAAGACTAACTGCTCTCGACCAGTGCAAAAGATTTTGAATCCAAAACACTGTGAGCGCATTGAAATTCCATGCAGCGTATTAAAAGATGTGGTTGCATTGTATTGTACACAGAAAAAAGTCTGCAAAAACAACCCTGACATGAGCTTTTGGCTTTCAATGTTTATAGATGCTGTTCAGAATAAAAAGCTTGCCAGAGGGCAAACTGAAGGGAATCACTTCTCAACATATGACGGCTAGATTTTTTCAAGGTCTACATTGACAAAGATTTGAGGGATTGTGATCTCACTGAATACCGTGGAGGATTTGATCCAGTGACATCTGGAACATATGATTAGCTGGTCACCCAGTGATAATGTGCGCCCACCAATTTGTATCAGGACCTAATCATTTCTGTTCACCCGTTGAAGAAGGTTCCGAACAAGGAATATTATGGAGCCGTACATGTGTACTGTCACCCTCTTCTCACTCCCGCTTGGTCATTGCTCTCAGGTCACATACTGATACAAGTCTGGCACTGTTCTGCTGTGTGGATACATTTAGCCCTTGTTACGACTGACAATTATTTTTAGAGAGAGATATATCGCCTTGACAAAATTGCTGTTGCTGTTTTACTGCTATAGCTGATAGATGTGCCAGATTGTTTAATATTACTTACGTGTGCTGCTGTAATAGATGTAACTTATTCTAGTTTGTGTTATTAAGCAATATGTTACATTTAATTATTAAGAAATAAATGTACCATTTAGTTTTGGTAAATAATATACATTAATATAAACTCAGGATGCTTAATAATGTGCATTATTATTTGCGTATATTTCGAACCACATCCCACTTCACGTGTATATCAAATAATTTCTAGTTAACTTCATGTTGTAAATTGTTGTAAAATCTCCTGTCCAAAATCGGTATCTCGGTTCAAGTTCTTTACTGGACACCCTACAGCGGCCTGTTGTCAGCAGACAGTTTTTATCAGCCTATTGCCTATATTCTGTATAATAAACACTGTTTACACTTTTTAAAACTATTTCAGGCTATCATGCTTTCGAACATATTGACACACTTTTAAAATACCGCGATAACACTACCAAACCGTGATCATTTTTAGTCATTAAACCGTGAGGTAAATTTTCATACCGTTACATCCCTAATGCAGACATACCACAACACCTGTCAAAATTAATAAACGCAACAGTACTACCTGTTTTAATGCAATGAGGTTAAAGGAAACATTATACACTGTGTCTGGAGTGTGACAAAATTAAACACTGGGTGGAAGTTGATCAATTAACTATGTTCATCTTGTCTGTGATAATTCCACTTGACCCTAAATGATATTGCTGCACCTGTATCCAAAAATCTGAATCTGAAACCCAAGGTTTAATTATTGTTTTCCTACCCTGATGGCAAAAACGCAATAGCTCTTATCTGGAAGAAATAATGGAGGCATTTACAATCAGTGCGTGGATGACAATGTTCAATGTCCCATGTCGAGAGATTACAATTTATAAGAAAAATGGGGGGGGGTGTGTATGAGGAAATCTGGAAACCATTCCATTTATAAAAAATGATGACATAGGTGAGCTTCTCAGAGGTTGTTGAAAGTTGTAATTGCAAGGGTATGGGTGCAGAGGCCCTTTCAGGAGGAAGTTTAATTCACCATTGTACCCATGCAGTGCTATAACCCCTTGTTGTCATGGCTTGTGTGTGCAGAACGTGGCCTGCCGCTGCTTGCACTTTGCTCAGCGCAAGCTGCAATTTGCTACTTATGCCACTTTTGCCGTGCCGCGTCAAAGTTCATGTGTTTCAAAGTTGCGCTGTGAACATGCACAACTTTGACCGCGGTGTGACGTGCATTCATGTGTCTGACAAAAACAAAAAAAGTAAACAGAATACACTGGTTCCACACACGGAGCATGGACAAGAGTTGATTTTGGCCATCAGTGATCTCCCAGAGCTGTATGACACAGTTTGAGGTCGTGCAGAGACCTGGACGCAAAATTATGCTCTGGAACTATTTCCACCATAATAGCTTGCCAGGTGGTGTTAGCTCATTGTATCCTCTTAATTAAATCATTCAGGTTTGATTTGGCATGTGAAATCACATGGACTGTCTCCACTGAAATACATCAAACTATTGTTACATTTTTTCTCATTACTGTGTGCATTTGTCAAATCATAATTGCATCCAGTGAGTGCATTTCTTAAATATTGCCAATATTACCATGTGATTCGGTAGACCCATAAGCAAGACTGGCTACGACTAGTAACTTAACGTCATGGATCCCTCTTCTACTGAAAATAATAAAGTTTGGCTATAAATTACACTCTGAATAGGCAAAGAGAAACCAACGGTATGGAAGCAAATAAGAGACATAATTCTTTGATTTTAACAGCCACTAAATACTTAATATTGAAATATTTTATTTTGAAAATGAGTATCTAAATAATTTGTTCTGAATTCACCCTCTTTAAATTATTTTACTTCAGAACCATTTGTCTGAATTTATATGTTCTGAATTCACTCTTTGAATTTAATTTAAAAATCTTAGTCTCTATTTAAAAATCCTTATTTCAATACATATCTTTCAATGGTCACAAATTCAGATAAAAAATACAACTTGCAAAATTTTCAGATAAAATAGATTCAAGTTGATGAAATTCGATTGCTGAAATTCAGATCGAAAAATTCAAGTTAAATATTCACACAGTAACTCCGGCTACCCAGGCTTGAGAACAATTGACTTGTCATCCATTGAACCGCATCTGGCCTATCAGAGCACGGCCTGTCTGTCATGTGACCAAGATCTTGGTGCACAAATTTGAAACTGTAAACCGCTGTAAACATGACTTGGAACACATGCTCAATTTGTGTGACTCGTGTCCCTGTGTAGATAGCTAAGTCTGCAGGACGACATGTTATAGCTAGCTACTGACGTTACAGCTCAACGGTGGCCGCCCACTTTTTACAAAAAAAAATTTTGAAAACTGCAAAAAAAGACTTCAATGGTAGAAGCTCACAGACAGACAGGGAGCCATGAATGAATGGAAGGATCAACACATATATGTATGTTACAATGGTATATTGGTGTGATTTCAACAGCTGTCGATGCAGATTGCATTTAGCTTTAACATTAGACGTATTAAACCATTTTTCTCTTGTGAGGTTATTTGTATTTATGTATATTGGTGTTGACAGGGTAATCATGCGGACTTTTACGATCAGCCAGAACTTATGTCTTTATTGACCCAATCTGAAGGGAGAGGTGCAGCCATCGAGATGTACCTCGCAGCAGTCAGGATATAAGGTAAGTGTTGATAGATAGATAGATAGATAATAGATAGATAGATAGATAGATAGATAATAGTATGATAGATAGATAGATAGTAGATAGTAGATAGTATATTATTGATCCCAAAAATTGGAAATTACAGTGTTACGCAGCACACAAAATATATCTACAATATACATGATATTATAATATAATAACACAAATAGATAAAATATAAGAATGTAAGAACAATATTTAAGTATATACAAGATGGGAAAAAACAAAAATGTGCAGCTGTTTAATATAATTATGCTAAAATGTAAATGACCAATCGTTCCAGTTGCCCTTATTGCAATGTTGGTGGTGTCTCAGAGTCTCATCTAGCACCCGGGATGACGTGTTGAAGAGTTTTATTGTCTGGTGGTAAATGTTTCCTGGACGGTCCGTGCGGGATTTAAACTGTCTGAGCCTCTTGAACTGCTCCTCTGTTGGACCAGTGTGGGGTGGAGAGGTGGTCCACCCCACACTGGTCCCACACACTGTTGGTTTAAAATATCATATTTTTCAATCTGTCACATGGATATTTTTAAACCCAATATTACAGACTTTGTTAATGATTATCTTTGTTACAATACTACAGGGAACGGAGGCAAATACAAAAATGAGATGTCAGGCAATCAGCCACCAGGCCTTCTCTTCAGATAGAAATGACAAGGTTCAACATTATAGTCTGTGGATTAATTGAATCTTATACAACTCAGTTTGATAGTAATCAAGTTTTAACAGACTGTTATTCCTACAGGTCTTTTCCAGGTATGTTCACAAGGGAAAGGGAAGAGGCGTTTTCCCTGCAGTGAATCTTGTTCCTGCTAAAAGCCTAAACCAATGCAAGCTGCTTTCCACCTTTTGCCAAAACATATGAAAAAACACCAAAAGAACAAGACCAACTAATCCCTTGCAGCGGACTGGCCGCAGGTCTTTAATTTAGATGAGAGTACAACACACGATTAGGTAGCAGTGTTGTGGTCTGCTGCATTCCCCCAACTTGTCTCGTTCCTCCCTTTCATCTGTTTTTTGGTTTTTGTATCTGTGTCTGCGGCAATGAATCGTAACAAGCAGATTCCATAGATGTATATATATTTATGATAGTTGTACTATAACTATGAAGAATTGTTAATCAGCCCTACCCCATTACTTTTTGAGATGTGGCAACCAGGACAAGCATTTATTAAAATGTTGTAGAAAGTTTCTTATATACCTAAACATAGTCTGCATTAATGTATTCTGTTTTTTACTGACTGATGTTCTAGTACAATCATCTTTATTTCAACCAGTCAGCCTCCATAGTAAGGACTACATGCTTATTAATAATGTTGTTATATATCGCTCTGCTTACAGTTATGTGAACACTCAAGTTGTCTTTCCTCAATTGAGGCTGTAACGAGGGCCGGCTGCTGAAGAGGTATGCACAATTTTATCATATGTAAAGCCTTTTTTTTTTCATTTTAATGTTTTCTATAGGAATGGGGTTCCGAAAGCTTTCCTGGTGCACCTGATCATACTGGCTACACAGGCAACACATAAAGGCTGCAACCCAGGGGGATAATCTCCTCTTTACATTCAATTCAAGACAAAATCAAAACAACTCCTTTGCAACTAAGTAATGAAGTGTAATTGCATGCCTAAGGCAAAGTACCAAAAGTGTGGAGCAGCCATTCCACTCCAGCTCCTGATGGAACCACTTGAAGTCTGCAACTCATTGATGTGTGACATGATGAAGACCTGTTAATTGGGAGGATAACAGTGGCAGGGTGAGAGACACTGTAAAAAACTAAATAAAGCATTTTCAATAGATTTGGCATTCAATATGGATGGCTTAAAATCACATTTTCAATGAGGGCAAATGGTTTTCTTGAAAATACAAAGCCATGACAAATTAAAGTGATTCTTGCTGAAGTTTAATTTTTGATTATCTTTGCTAACTCCATTTTCCTCCAACAAGGTCAGGAGCCCTGTCCTATCTGCATGAAAGTGTTTCCCGTTGACTTCATTGAAGTACATGCTGCTTCATGAGGAGAAAGGTACATTTATACTGTAATTCTGTTGTTGTTTTTTGTATGTACTTGTTTCACTCCCCAGCAATGTAAACCATTACGCAGTTTTAACAATGGAATTAACATTGTGTTGTGAATGTTGCCGGGGCAGGAAATGAGGTTTTGGTAGAGTACTGTTGAAGAGCAAGGCATCCTCGGATTGTCAGTAGTGAAACATTGCAAATGGTAGGTCCTATTCAGTTGCAGCAGACAAGAATGTTAGAGAGGGTAAACTGTGGTGATGCAATGCAGTCAAAAGTGGATGTTACATGGCATAACCTACACCTCATCTGATCTTTTTAAAACATTACTGTATGTACTGCTTTTGGTAATAGCAGTTTCTATTTATTGCAACAAATTTTGTTGTCTGATTTTAGAATATGTAATTGCTGAAATTTTCTTTCCATAAGTCCATATACTAGTCAGTTTATTGTAACCATTTTTCTTTTTATCTCTTACTAAGGTGGCTCCCAGTACCATCACCAAGGCCGGTCTCGTTTCGGGATTCTATCTTAGCCATCATGAAAGTAAGAATCCATTACTTCTCAGCATGGATTTAGAAAGAAGGCTGCTGAACAAGACACTGCGCTCATCTGCTTCTATAAGAAGCCAAATGTGAAAGGGCACGGCCTTGAATTGCAATTTGAAGGTAGCTTCAATTTCAGTCAGTAGTAAGGGCTACTTAAAGTATTGCTTTTCTCTTACTATATCAACCTCTCCATTGTGTTACAGGTGACCCCATTGGAGAGGGTGTGAGTCGCTTTTTCCTCTCTACTGTTGGACAACTTAAGTCTGGGTTTTGCATCAACTTTGGTATATAGACTGTAGCTATGTGTAAGCTACTTTCATAACAAATATGGCATTAAAGTATTGTGTTTTTATATCTGTTTGTTTGCTGACCCTGGCAAAGTATGTAATATTTGGAATTTTCTTTGTCTACATTTTTTATTTCTGTTACAGCAAACACTGCTGTTACACATCTCTTTGATGACAGCCGGCCATTCAGTACCCTCAGCCTATCCCTTTCTTGTGGAAAGTGCCATGTTCTTCATGGCAGGAAATGGTGGGGCACTCCTTTGTTCATGGAGACCATGCCTATCAGGGCTCAGCCCTGTTGTTGTGCATGTCCTGTTGGAGGAAGCCCAGAGACTGCAACATTAACACTAGAGGACTGTCCAGATCTAGACATCCGGTAACAATAAGGCTATGTTTTTTTCTAACCGCATTATTTCTTCCCCATTATATACAATCAAGCAAGACAGTCTCCACCCCTTAGCCAATTTTACTTTACAGTAGGCTCTAATCTAAGCTAAGGCTCTAATACTCTAAAACAGCTGAGGGGTTGGAGAATGTCTATTTTAGTTTTTTTATATTCTCTACATCTGGATAGGGCATTCAAAAACACATTTTTATGTGCAAAAGAAGTCCAAATAGTTGAAATCCAGAGGCGATTGCCCAAGAATGCTCTAAACGAAGCCGAGAGTCGTTCCAAAATGTGGTCAAGCAGCAGTTCTAGAAACAAAAATGTAAGAAGAAAACCAATTGTTTTATGAACATACAGTAATTACATTTCAAACCCTAATATTCAAAATCGAAATGCCGTTTCAGGGCTCAATATCAGCAACATGTTTAAAGCAATGGATTAGCTAGAACTATGATAGAGTGTAGTAGTAATAGGGAGCTAAATCACTTACAATTCACACCCCAAAATACACAACTTTGAACTTATAATGATGATTTATTATTATGATTAATGATGATACTATGATTTATGTAACCGATTCCCTAAAGTTATTCACTCCGGGATTTAACTTTAGCCTACTCCAAACAGCGTTTTAGATGGATCATGACCAGCTTACGGTATGGTCAGTATAGGTAATCTGCATGGACAGATGTTTAATTGGCACGATCATCTCGAGCAGGCTAACACTTGTTTTTAGAAACTTCACCAGCTGCGCGCTAGCTACTTAACTGTTGTCCTGAATACTTAGCTACCTACACAGAGACACGAGTTACACAAACGTAGCTATGTGTTCCAAACATATTTAGCTACAACGCCTTGTGTCGAGCCTGAGTTTGGTTGCTCATAAACACAAACTTACCGAAGCAACCGTCGTTTCTCCTGGCAGTCATGTTAACAGGCGTTTACAGTTTCAATATCCAAGACTGAGATCTTGGGTCCCATGATAGACAGGCCGTGCTCTGATAGCCAGACGTCGGTTCAATTGTATGCAGGCTCAATTGCTCTCCGCCTGGGTAGCCGGGATGTTACTGTGTGAATATTTAACTTGAATTTTTCGATCTGATTTCAACAACATCACCTTGATCTATTTATCTGAAATTTTGCAAGTTATATTTTTTTTATCTGAATTTGTGAACACTGAAATATAGTATAAAATTCAGGTTTTTAAATGGAACCGAGATTTTCTAATTTAAATTTCAGAGAGGTGAATCAGAACAAATAAATTCAGATATATGTCCTGAAGTAATAATTTCAAGCGGTGAATTCAGAACAAATTAATTCAGATATGGTTCCTGAAGTAAAATAATTTCAAAGAGGTGAATTCAGAACAATTAATTCAGATACATCATTTTCAAAATAAAATATTTCAATAGTAAGTGTTCAGTGGCTGTTAAAATTCAAAGACTTATGTCTCTGATTTGCTCCATACAACGGCAGTTTGCAAGCTCCGACAAACTTCTTTCCCTCTGAAATCCTATGAGTTACAGTAGTAGTATAAGGTAAATTTGGTGCAAAGGTGTGATTTTGTAGAATACGATGCTACTATATAACTACTTTGTATGTTAAATTTGCACTTGTAAAAATAAAAATTGCACTTGTAAAAATATTGCATGTGATCTGAACTTGAAGTCACACAAAGAAAAAAAAACGAAGAGCTTGTAAGAAAGTCTGAACTGAACATTCACACACCTGCATTCTGAATGTGAATCACAGAAATATATTTACAAATGTGTTAGATTGATATTTGCATGAACACCATGACAGCTGCAAGCATTAGTTCAATATTATATATATATATATATTTTAATTTGGGTTCATTTTCCATCAACCGCAACTCAGTGATTACAACCTCTCAAATTAACTTTTGCAACACTTCTTGTGATACATTTGGTGCAAAACTAATTGTACCTGTGGAGCTCTGAGCAAACAGAAAGCTGGGGAAAGCAGATTCATCACCAGATGAGGAACACTGTGAGTACCAGAGATGGGAAGTAACAAAGTGACAAATACTACGTTACTGTACCATTAGATTTTTCAGATATTTTACTTTACTATTTATTTTTGCGCCGACTTTTTACTTTCTACTCCTTACATTTTTAATACGAATATTGGTACTTTCTACTCCTTACTTTTTCAAAATTGGTTTTTACTTTAGTTTAATTCATCATTGCAGTGGGTTACAGTAATTATTTTTTGCGTCATAATCAAATTCATCCTATTGATGGGAATCTACGTTGATTTTGACGCACCACTCCAAGACGACTGGACAGATTTGGCGGCATTCATTCGTGGCAAATCATTGCAGCTTGATGCCGTGGCGTTAGCATAGCTTATATGACGACATGACTGAAAATGAACACACGAGATCCCAGATATTCGGCAGACAAGCAGCAAGACATTCCCGATCACCTCGGCCTTATCTGAAAGAGATGTTTGAGATAGTAGGCATCAAGAATGACTCCTGGCGAATGTGCTGCTAATTGTGCCAACCAAAACCCATAAACTGCTGGCTTTTAAAATTCAACATTGAATTTGAAAAAGCATTTAGAGGTAAATGCATATTTTTGTTGTTGTGAGTGCTACAGCTGACTCACTAGCTTAGGACTCCAAAGTTCTTTGTAATCAACACAAACGTCAGTAAATAAAATCTTGAATTCAAAGTTCTTCGTTTGATTGGTTTACTTAAAAAATTTCAAAACATAAAATAACAAAACTTAGGTCTTACTTTTCTTATAATAACTGTAATTCCTGTAGGTCAAAAGACGTGTTTGCTCCAAAGTCCAGTGGCTTCTGGCTTTTTTCCAGGATACTATTTCTTTTTATACTACATCTAGCAGCCAATCAAATTACACTATCCTAGGTCACTGGTAAACTCAATTTTTACGTTCAATTTTCAACACAGGTTTTGTCAAGTATTACAAAAATAAACTCAAAGATTATTTACATAGAAATGGCTTCAACATATCCCGGTCCCTAATTGACTAGGCCTTGACAATCATTATCAACCTAACTTAAACTGAAGCCATATAGACTCCCACATTAACAAGTTCTCAATTCCTTTTTGCAGGAAAGTATTTAAAGGTAACATTAACTGGTAAGTTTAAACAACCAATACCTTACACAGACTATTCAAAACTGTAATTTCTCTTCATTCAATCTACTCTGGTAGGTATTTCTAATTTTTTTTTTTATCTTCAGTTCTCCCTGCAATAAACAAGTTTAGTTATGAGTCATTGAATGATGCTGGTCTTTGTCCGAACTTCAGCACTTCGGACAACGCCTTTGGAGTCGGGCATCACCCTCATGACTCTGCCTTACATCCAGGAGTTTCTGGCAGACGAATCTGCGATGAGACGACATCTCCAACCTTAAAACTTCTTTGTTAGGTTGAGCCTTTTTGCCTTTCTTGCAGAAGCGGTAGTATTCTGAGTCCACCTTCGCCAGAACAGATCCGCCATATTTTGTATTTGTCTCAAGCGCCGCACGGGCGTAGACATCATCCTTACAAACACACCAGGTGGAAAACTAGGCTGTGTTTTCAATGTGAGCAGATGATTGGCGTCAGTGGCTCAGGTCATTAGGAAGATCTGTGTTCATGGTTAAGGGCTCCCATTTATGATCCCTCAACTTCGCATAGGAGAGTAAAGTCCTCATCTTCTAAGAGCTGTTGCTCAACAGAGCCAGCACTTTTCTCACTGTGCGGATTTGACGCTCCCAGATGCCGCAGTGGTGGAGCAGCAGCGGTTGAAAATCCATTGCACACCCTTTCTCATCATTACTTCATTGATACGAGACTGATCCAGCTCTGCTACTGTCCTCACGCAGCTCTCGTTCAGCCCAACAAAGTTTGTGCCGTTTGTTGAACGAATGATTACACTTGACCTCTTCTGGCTTGAAAACCCGTATGGCATTAATACAATAATCGTGTCAGAGAATGGGCTATTTCTTGCCTGGATGGTTTAAACTGTAAAGAGCACTCCATAACGCTTGACCTTTGCACGTCCTCTTCTGACTCAAAAGGTCCAAAATAATCCACACCATATTGGTAAAGGGTGGTTTGTCAGGGACTAACGGTCTTGTGGCAGATCTCCATTTTCTGCTCTCCTGTCTTCCGCAGAGGTTGCACTCTGAAATCACTTTTCTTGCTGCAGTATTGGCTTTTGGTATCCAGTACCGTTGTCGCAACATGGCTAGATGTGGTTCCTACCTCCATGTCCACACTCTGGATGATGTAGTGGAGATGAGCGGGCTATTCTGTGCCTTTTATGCAGGATGGCAGGATGCTTGGCCTCCTCAGGCATCGCCGATCTGTTCAGACGTCCTCCTACTCTCCAACACATCATCTTGCAAGAATGGATCCTATTTGGAGATAGAACTGTTCTTTTTCATAAGGGAGCCTCCCGGCTGCAAGCTTGTATCTCCTCCGCTAAGCTTGTCTCTGACTGTATTTGACTAGTTCCATTTCACGCCGATAGATCTTCCACGGCACTATTCTTTTTTCCAGGTTTTTCTCTTCATTATTATTAACTATGGATCTGCGTTCTGGATCATTCACATTCTGCTGTATGTTCTGCTCACACTCTTTTCTCTTCTCATCCGGTACCGCAACATCCTTCTCAAGTGCAAATCCAGGCTGTGGCCTTTTTATGCCTATGCCAACTGGAGTAATACTTAACGAGCTGATTCAATGGATCTATGCACTCGTTGAGGTTGTGCATGACACTGTTGCAGATGTCTTCACCTCCACTCACTTCAATCAGGTAAGTACGCTGTTCAGGTTGTTCCGGCCAGTCATCTCTTTTCGCAGGAAACGAGCCCCTGAAACCACTCTTACTTTCCATGAAGCTCTGGATCTTCAAACCTCTTGAAGCTTGATCTGCTGGGTTTTTGAGGTGCTGACAATACTTCCACTGAGAAGATGTAAGCTTCTCTGATGAAAGAGACATGGTTTGCTACAAACGTCTTGAAACAAAGGGCATCGTTTTCATATACTTTAGTACTGTTGTACTATCTGTCCAAAGACAGACTCCATCAGGGAACTTCAAGTTTTTCTTTCAGCATCCATCAATCTTGACTGCATCAGTCGCTGCTGCCAACTCCAGTCCTGGATTGTGATCTGTTTGAGAGATCCTCTGGCTTTTCCATCAAGAATGACAGATTTTTTCACCCTGTTCATTTGTCAGCAAAATACAATGCAATGCCATAGCCGTCTTGGCTGCCGTCTGAGAATTGTGGATTTAGCAGCATTTGTGTCCCAAAGCAGGGGGTTTGAAACATCTGTTCAGACTGAGCTCTAAAGCTTGTCTAAGTCTGCCCCACTTCATCCATATCGGCATGGTTTTTCGTGGATCTCTTCGTCCCAACCTTTCTTCTCTTGGCAGAGATCTCTAAAATTAGCTTGACAGTAGGAGGGTGGTGCTAAAGAAACCATTGGGTCATACACTGAACTGATTACAGATAAATACCCTGTCTTGTACATTCTGTCCGACAGGCGTATCCTGAACCTGAAGCTGTCAGAACTTGTGAACCACTGCACTCCTAATGCTCGTTCCACAGCTAACTTATCATGCTCCAAATCAGAGATATTGACTTCAGTCGCTAGTTCGTGGTCAGGAATGGATCCCAACAGGGCTCTTCTGTTGCTGACCCACTTAGTCAAACGGAAACCACCACTGGCGCACAACGTCATCAGCTCCCTCACAAAGTGACACCTTGTCTTCTGTGGCTACTGACTTAAACAGTTGTCCACACAGACGTTCTTGAGGACTGTCTGTGTGGCTTCTGAGGTGCTGTTTGATGCTGCTCTTCCGCTGTTCTTCTCAATGCGTATGATGCCATCAACGAGGGGATATGTAGCACAAACAAGTGCACACACATTCGTTACTCTTCTGCTTCCACATTCAGATTGCCGCCTGGCCACCAGAGAAAGCGTAGCATATCTGTGTCCGTTTGGAATCCACAACCGGTAGAACATGGACTCAATTCCGCCATGATGGCAACAGTTCTTTCTGAATCTCAGCAACTCTCCGATGAGGTGTTAGTTAGGTCAGGCCCTTGCAACAACTGGTCGTTTAGCAACACACCTTGGTAAATTGCCGCACAGTCGAAGACGACTCAGAGTTTCTTCTTTTTGGATGGTACAACCCCATGGTGTGGGATGAACCATACTCTTCCATCACTGCGACTCAACTGTTCTTCTGTAACCCGTCTGCATAGCCCTTTTCCATTATCGTATCCATAAAAGCCTTATACTCTTGAAGAAATCTGTATTCCTACTGAACTTCCTCTTCAAAGAGTTAAGCCTCTGTTCAGCAATACCACGGTTTCAGTGGCATCTTCACTTTGTCATCCTTCAAGGCGCTTGATGCAGAAGTGACCATCCACAAGCTTGGCTGATGTTGTCACAATTTGCATGAACTGCTTGTCATGTTGAGACTGTTCTTGTCTGTTGTCACATCTTCTTTCTGTAAAATCTGATTGTAATGCTTCATCAGCATGTCTCACACTTATCACAGATACGGTTGACAAGGAAACTTTGTCTTCGCCATCATCCGATTCATTCTCCTGGCATTTGCTGATTGGCCCATTGACGACCCAGCCAAGAGCTGTCTTCACCGCTATGTTCCATCCTTCTGATTATTGATGATCTCCCATGGCTCCATGGCCTTATACCGCTTGACACCGATAAGAAGACCAACTTCTTCTTCAAGTTTTGGAGATGGACTCGACTCAGATAAGACCACTTCAATTTTTTTCCACAACGCCCCTTCTTCTGTGATGTTGCCTTTTTTGCAGATATTCTGACTTAAGCCACACCTCAGATTATGGTAGCTGTTCACTTTCTGTTCTTGCGCTAGTGTGCGAAGCAGAACTCTGTCTTTCTGCCTCGCATATTCAACTTCCTCGCCAAGTCTTCAGTGCAGAAACTTGCTGTGCTTACTTGATCCGAAAGCTATGTCTTTATTATCTTTTTGTCTTTTTTGTGTTTATCTGCACAGGTACAAGGGGAAGAAGACGCTCCCCATTCCCGCCCCAGTATGTCCCCTCTTCTGCATCCTGCAGACACAAGAGCACTTGTGACTTCGCTTGTGCTTTGTGAGCTGTGTTCTGCACTGTTGTTCTTTGATGAATCTTCTTTAACAACGTGCAAGAAAGCCAAGTGTTTTAGCTAACAATCTGGACAAGAGGCCCTTTTCTTGTAGTCCTTGGATATATGACCTGCCGATAGACACCCAAAAAAAAGGCCGTTCATTTTCAAGAACTGAATTCTTTCTTTTAGAGGCTGTTCTTGAATCTTGTTGCACACATGCAGTGCATGGTTCATCTGACAGTAAAGACAGGGACTTTGAAAGACACTTGTTGACTTGACTGCAAAAGATTTCTTCTCAGGTTTGCTTCTGCTGACATTTTCAGTAGAAGACACATTTACAGCAAAGCTGCTTCTTTTAGTAACACTTTATTCTGATGCTTGGTTGCTTCTTTAAATTGTTTTGGTTGCCTGAAGTGGGAACTAGGATATCTCCAAACAGCGGATCATTGGCAACTTTTGCTTGCGGTACACAAACTCCACTAAATCAGAAACTTGGCTCTTTTTTAGTTCTTTCTTGAATGTCTCACATAACTTCTCCATCTTCTTTCAGTTTAAATTTTGAAGTTGATAAAATAGACTTCATGTTGGTAGGATTGTTCATTTGTCCATGTAGTCCACATCTTTCACTGTATTACAACATCCAATCAGGAACAAAGCAAAGGCATTCAATCCTTTTCTGTCTTCTGGCCTTCCCCCCACTGACACTTCAAGCACCCTCCCTGCTTTACATTCACACCTGGCCAGGTGAAGAGCCAGTTGAGAGGCTACACCAGCGCAAGGCTGCTGGCCGGATTGCATCAGCCCCAGGGTCCTGAGACCTGCGCCAGTCAGCTGTCTGGTGTCTCCCAGTACCTCTTCAACCTGAGCCTGAGCCTGCAGAGGGTGCCGCTGCTGTGAAAGACGTCCTGCCTTGTCCCTTCCCCAGAAGGCGACTCCATCGGGCCTTAAGGACTACCGCCCAGTGGCTCTCACCATCTCACCTATGAAGGTGCTGGAGAGGCTGGTCTTGGCCTGCCTGAGGCCGCAGGTGAGTTCTTCTCTTGGACCCTCTACAGTTTGCCTACCAGCCTTGTCTGGGAGTGGACGACCCTGTCATCTATCTTCTGCAGCGAGCTCATTTCACCTGGATGCGGTGCGGGCCTGTGAGAATCACATTTTTTGATTTCTCCGTGCTCAACACCACCAGCCTCTGCTACTTGGTGAGAAGGGTGAGAATGGGTGTCGGTGCGTCCATATTCTCCTGATCTGACTACCTGACAGACACCCAGTTTGTCCGCCTGGACCGTGCTCTGTCGATGTGTTGGTAGTGGTACGGGGCCCCGCAGGGACGTGCTGTCTCCTTTCCTGTTCACCTTATACACCTCAGACTTTCAGTACAACTCGGAGTCATGTCACCTACAGAAGTTTTCTGATGACTCTGCATTGGTGGGGATAAGGGATGGACAGGAGGGGAGTACAGGGCACTGGTGGATACCTTGTGGAGTGGTCTGGTAAGAACTGCCTTGCTGAACGTGGATAAGACCAGAGAGATGGTGATCGACTTCAGGAGGAAGGGAACGGCTCCGCAGCCCCTTTGCATCCTGGGAGTGACGTGGACATGGTGGAGGATTACAGATACCTAGGTGTCAACATCGACAACAGTGAACTGGAAGACCAACAGCACTGCTGTTAACAAGAAGGGGATGAGCAGACTCTATTTCCTGAGGAAGCTGATCCTTCAACGTGTGCAGCAGATGTGGAGATGTTCTTCCAGTCTGTTGTGCCAGCGCTCGTTCTCCTCTGCTATCGCTGGGGGCAGCAGCATCGGAGCCAGTGATAAAACAGACTGAACAAACTGTTCAGGAAGGCTGGCTCTGTGATCGGCTGCAAACAGGACACTTTTGAGCTGTGTGAGAGGAGGTCACTGAACAAACTGTTATCTCATCATAAAACCCTGACCACCCTCTCCCCCCCACACTGGTCCAACAAGGACACTTCTCAAAGAGGCTCAGACAGTTTAAATGCCGCACGGACAGCTACGAGAAATCATTCCTACCCACAGACAATAAAACTCTTCAACATTCATCCCTGGTCTA
>NC_045740.1:25915064-25915583 GCF_008692095.1 Etheostoma spectabile | reverse complement strand
TCCACCACAGCTTCAAAAGTGTCCTGTTTGCAGCCGATCACAGAGCCAGCCTTCCTGAACAGTTTGTTCAGTCTGTTTTTATCACTGGCTCCGATGCTGCTGCCCCAGCAGATAGCAGAGGAGAACAGAGCGCTGGCCACAACAGACTGGAAGAACATCTCCAACATCCTGCTGCACACGTTGAAGGATCTCAGCTTCCTCAGGAAAAGTCTGCTCATCCCCTTCTGTAAACAGCAGTTGCTGTTGGTCTTCCAGTTCAGCTGAGTTGATTTGACCTAGGTATCTGATAATCCTCCACCATGTCCACGTCCTCCCAGGAGCAAAGGGGCTGCGGAGCCTTCCCTTCTCCTCTCTGGTCTTATCCACGTTCAGCAGCAGGCAGTTCTTACCAGACCACTCCACAAGGTCATCCACCAGTGCCCTGTACTCTCCCTCCTGTCCATCCCTTATACACCCACCAATGCAGAGTCATCAGAAAACTTCTGTAGGTGACATGACTCCGAGTTGTACTGAAAGTCT
>NC_045740.1:25908033-25915039 GCF_008692095.1 Etheostoma spectabile | reverse complement strand
CTGTCATCTAACACTGAGTGGGGGTGTAGCCCTTGAATGCAAAGTCAATAATTCCTTTACTCACAACTGACTGAGCATCTCTTCGCTCCATAACTTTGATTCTTTGGGTGATGGGCCTGATCGGGTGACTTTCTTTTTTGAACAAACAGAAGTGAGCTTTCTGTATCTCTCCATATGATTGACATGCATTCTTTGTGAGTGAAAATACAAACACACAAAACAAATTGGCAGTGATTGTTTCAGTGGTTTTAATAAAGTGGTCTTGAAATTAAAACATAAGTCCTCTAACTTACATCTGGGAGGTTTGAGACATTAACGTTACATAAGCCCAAAATAAAGTCGATTTGAGACCAAGTAATGTTAACTTAAGTGGTCTCGAAAACAGACAGCTACACGACAAGAGAATAACAGCTTAGGCAAAAAAACAAGTAAGCTTTCTTTTTTCCTCCGCTTGGTACAGTAGCCACAAACAACATGGAGGATTGTATAAGTGATGAGTCATGATGAGTTTTATTGTGTTTAACCAGGGTTTCTTCTTCATCCCTCAACGTTTGTTTGGCATTCATAGTTGGGAAAAAAATGTTAACGTCCATTTGGAGCAGGTCAACATGTTTCTGGAGAGTAAAAAAGGTGCAAAAAGAAGGCGTAAAGAGAACAGGTTGCTTAAACTTGGACCTTTGTGTGGAGACATTATCGTTGAAGTTTGTCATTACTATGCTACAAACTACAATTTTTTTCTTTTTTGTTATTGCCACTCTTCATTAACCCCAACCGGCCCATCAGACACCGCCTACCAAGAGCTAGCCATAGAGCTTTACTTAAATCCTACATAACTAATTTACACAGTGCTTGTGAATGCTAAGAAGAGTAGAAGCTGTGGACAATTCGAGGAATTGTGAAAGTTTTGGGGGGATTTTCGAATGACATGGCACATAAAAGCGCAGTTGGTGTGTTGACCAAAGAGGGCGCCAAAGCCCACTGAAAGGCTGTAGAGGAGAAAACTCAAAGACTAAAAGGTGAACGCAAGGTAAAGTTGGCAAAGTGACCAAAAAGAGAAGACTAACCAAATTGAAGGAAAATGAACACAATGTTAATTACATTAAAGATGAAGCATTGCTATGTTTGAAAGATACTTGGACAGTATGAACAGGTTAATAAAGAGTTGTGTGAGCTTTTAGATGAAGAAGTTAAGAAAACGGATCAAGATGTCGATCAAAGCAGACATGTGGAATTTAAGCTGTTTATAGAAGACACAAACAAATGGATTGCAGATATCTTAAAGGATGAAGAAGATGATATAAGGCCACATGATAGTGTATCCAAAGCTAGCTCCGTGGTAAGCCCTACTTCCAGTACCTCTGCAACGCTGAGAATTGGGCTGAACGTGAAGCGCTGTTGGCAAGAGCTGCAGCAATGAAAAAGAGAGAAGCAATAGAACAGGAAGAAATTTGCTTGAGAATTAGAAAAGAGCAATTGGAAATTGAAAGTGAGCTTGCTGCTTCAGAAGCTAAACTAAAAGTGTATGAAGAATTTGAAGATGCTCATGAATGTATTGATGATGTATTAGAGCCCCCTTCAGGACCCAGATTTGAACACTTGATGATTAGACAAGAAAAACACAATGTTGGATCTGGTAAGCCATCTCTTACCTTCAATCCAAAGCCAGTCACTAAAGTTGGTGCTTCATATAGAAGAACAACATCATCATGGTTTGATGCTGGCAGCAACACACTGCATTTTAATCATCATGATCACACTGATTCTTCTACAGATAGCCTGCACAAAGTGCTTCAGAGTCAAAACGAAGTCACTGAGATGCTCATTAAACAACAGAGTTTGTCTCAACTGCCTCAAAGAGACATATCCACGTTTACAGGAGATCCTCTGACTTACAGATCTTTCATAAGGGCTTTTGAGCATGCTATCGACAGTAAGACAGACAGTCATCAAGATCGGCTGTACTACCTTGAACAGTTCACAAGTGGAGAGCCACTTGATCTCATTCGAAGCTGTGAGCACATGAGACCTGACAGAGCTTACAAAGAAGCCAGAGACCTCTTGATCATCACTATGGAGATGAAATGATCATCGCTACAGCTTATATCAAGAAGGCTATGGAATGGCTCAGATAGATAGTAGATAGATATAGATGATAGATATTTATTGATCCCAAAAATATGGGAAATTACAGTGTTACAGCGCACACCAAATATACATACAACAATAAATGAATAATAATAATAATAATAACAAATATAATAACAAAATATAAGAACAAGTATTTAAATATACAAGATGGAAAAAAAACAAAAACAAAATTGTGCAACTGTTTAAGTATGAGCATGCTAAATGTAAATGACCAAATGTGCGGTTATCCTTATTGAATATGGTGGTGTCTCAGAGTCTCATCTAGCACCCAGGGATGTGTTGAAGAGTTTTATTGTCTGTGGTAGGAATGATTTCTCGTAGCTGTCCGTGCGGCATTTAAACTGTCTGAGCCTCTTGAGAAGTGTCCTTGTTGGACCAGTGTGGGGGGGAGAGGGTGGTCAGGGTTTTATGATAGATAACAGTTTGTTCAGTGACCTCCTCTCACACAGCTCAAAAGTGTCCTGTTTGCAGCCGATCACAGAGCCAGCCTTCCTGAACAGTTTGTTCAGTCTGTTTTATCACTGGCTCCGATGCTGCTGCCCCCAGCAGATAGCAGAGGAGAACGAGCGCTGGCCACAACAGACTGGAAGAACATCTCCAACATCTGTGCACACGTTGAAGGATCAGCTTCCTCAGGAAATAGAGTCTGCTCATCCCCTTCTTGTAACAGCAGTGCTGTTGGTCTTCCAGTTCAGCCTGTTGTCGATGTTGACACCTAGGTATCTGTAATCCTCCACCATGTCCACGTCACCTCCCAGGATGCAAAGGGGCTGCGGAGCCGTTCCCTTCCTCCTGAAGTCGATCACCATCTCTCTGTCTTATCCACGTTCAGCAAGGCAGTTCTTACCAGACCACTCCACAAGGTCATCCACCAGTGCCCTGTACTCTCCCTCCTGTCATCCCTTATACACCCACCAATGCAGAGTCATCAGAAAACTTCTGTAGGTGACATGACTCGAGTTGTACTGAAAGTCTGAGGTGTATAAGGTGAACAGGAAAGGAGACAGCACAGTCCCCTGCGGGGCCCCCGTACCACTACCACACACATCGACAGAGCACGGTCCAGGCGGACAAACTGTGGCTGTCTGTCAGGTAGTCAGATCAGGAGAATATGGACGCACCGACACCCATTCTCACCCTTCTCACCAAGTAGCAGAGGCTGGTGGTGTTGAGCACGGAGAAATCAAAAAATGTGATTCTCACAGTGCCCCACCGCATCCAGGTGAAATGAGCTCGCTGCAGAAGATAGATGACAGGGTCGTCCACTCCCAGACAAGGCTGGTAGGCAAACTGTAGAGGGTCCAGAGAAGAACTCACCTGCGGCCTCAGGCAGGCCAAGACCAGCCTCTCCAGCACCTTCATAGGTGAGATGTGAGAGCCACTGGGCGGTAGTCCTTAAGGCCCGATGGAGTCGACCTTCTTGGGGAAGGGACAAGGCAGGACGTCTTTCACAGCAGCGGCACCCTCTGCAGGCTCAGGCTCAGGTTGAAGAGGTACTGGGAGACACCAGACAGCTGACTGGCGCAGGTCTTCAGGACCCTGGGGCTGATGCCATCCGGGCCAGCAGCCTTGCGCTGGTGTAGCCTCTCCAACTGTCTCTTCACCTGGCCAGGTGTGAATGTAAAGCAGGGAGGGGTGCTTGAAGTGTCAGTGGGGGGAAGGCCAGAAGACAGAAAAGGATTGAATGCCTTTGCTTTGTTCCTGATTGGATGTTGTAATACAGTGAAAGATGTGGACTACATGGACAAAATGAACAATCCTACCAACATGAAGTCTATTTTATCCAAACTTCAAAATTTAAACTGAAAGAAAGATGGAGAAGTTATGCATATGACATTCAAGAAAGAACTAAAAAAAGAGCCAAGTTTCCTGATTTAGTGGAGTTTGTGTACCGCCAAGCAAAGGTTGCCAATGACCCGCTGTTTGGAGATATCCTGGATTCCACTTCAGGCAACCAGAGCAATGTAAAGAAGCAACCAAGCATCAGAAAAGGTGATACGAAAAGAAGCAGCTTTGCTGTAAATGTGTCTGCTACTGAAAATGTCAGCAGAAGCCAACCTGAGAGGAAACCTTTTGCAGTCAAGTCAGCAAGTGTCTTTCAAAGTCCCTGTCTTTATTGCCAGAAGAACCATGCACTGAATGTGTGCAACAAGATTCAAGAACAGCCTCTAAAAGAAAGAATTCAGTTCTTGAAAATGAATGGCCTTTGCTTTGGGTGTCTAACGGCAGGTCATATGTCCAAGGACTGCAAGAAAAGGGCATCTTGTCCAGATTGTTCGCTAAAACACCCAGCTTTCTTGCACGTTGTTAAAGAAGATTCATCAAAGAACAACAGTGCAGAACACAGCTCACAAAGCACAAGCGAAGTCACAAGTGCTCTTGTGTCTGCAGGATGCAGAAGAGGGGACCATACTGGGGCCGGGAATGGTGAGCGTATTCTTCCCATTGTACCTGTGCAGATAAAACACAAAAAAGACAAAAAGATAATAAAGACATATGCTTTCCTGGATCAAGTAAGCACAGCAAGTTTCTGCACTGAAGACTTGGCGAGGAAGTTGAATATGCGAGGCAGAAAGACAGAGTTCCTGCTTCGCACACTAGCGCAAGAACAGAAAGTGAACAGCTATCAACCTACTGATCTGGAGGTGTGTGGCTTAGAGTCAGATATACCTGCAAAAAAGGCCAACATCCCACAGAAGAAAGATTTGGAGAAGTGGTCTTATCTGAGTCGAGTCCATCTCCCAAAACTTGAAGAAGAAGTTGGTCTTCTTATCGGTGTCAACGCGTATAAGGCCATGGAGCCATGGGAGATCATCAATACTCAGAAGGATGGACCATATGCGGTGAAGACAGCTCTTGGCTGGGTCGTCAATGGGCCAATCAGCAAATGCCAGGAGAATGAATCGGATGATGGCGAAAGACAAAGTTTCCTTGTCAACCGTACTTCTGTGATAAGTGTTGAAGACATGCTGATGAAGCATTACAATTCAGATTTTACAGAAAGAAGATGTGACAACAGACAAGAACAGTCTCAACATGACAAGCAGTTCATGCAAATTGTGACAACATCAGCACAGCTTGTGGATGGTCACTTCTGCATCAAGCTGCCCTTGAAGGATGACAAAGTGAAGATGCCATGCAACCGTGGTATTGCTGAACAGAGGCTTAACTCTTTGAAGAGGAAGTTCAGTAGGAATACAGATTTCTTTCAAGAGTATAAGGCTTTTATGGATACGATACTGGAAAAGGGCTATGCAGCAAGGGTTACAGAAGAACAGTTGAGTCGCAGTGATGGAAGAGTATGGTTCATCCCACACCATGGGGTGTACCATCCAAAAAAGAAGAAACTCTGAGTCGTCTTCGACTGTGCGGCAACTTACCAAGGTGTGTCGCTAAATGACCAGTTGTTGCAAGGGCCTGACCTAACTAACACCCTCGTTGGAGTGTTGCTGAGATTCAGACAGGAGCCTGTCGCCATCATGGCGGATATTGAGTCCATGTTCTACCAGTTGTGGATTCCAGAAACGGACACAGATATGCTACGCTTTCTCTGGTGGCCAGGCGGCAATCTGAATGTGGAAGCAGAAGAGTACAGAATGTGTGTGCACTTGTTTGGTGCTACATCATCCCCTAGTTGTGCATCATACGCATTGAGAAGAACAGCGGAAGATGCAGCATCAAACAGCACCTCAGAAGCCACACAGACAGTCCTCAAGAACGTCTGTGTGGACAACTGTTTAAGTCAGTAGCCACAGAAGACAAGGTCGTCACTCTTGTGAGGGAGCTGATGACGTTGTGCGCCAGTGGTGGTTTCCGTTTGACTAAGTGGGTCAGCAACAGAAGAGCCCTGTTGGGATCCATTCCTGACCACGAACTAGCGACTGAAGTCAAATATCTTGATTTGGAGCATGATAAGTTAGCTGTGGAACGAGCATTAGGAGTGCAGTGGTTCACAAGTTCTGACAGCTTCAGGTTCAGGATACGCCTGTCGGACAAGCAATGTACAAGACAGGGTATTTTATCTGTAATCAGTTCAGTGTATGACCCAATGGTTTTTTTAGCACCACTCCTCCTACCTGTCAAGCTAATTTTAAGAGATCTCTGCCAAGAGAAGAAAGGTTGGGACGAAGAGATCCACGAAAAACCATGCCGGATATGGATGAAGTGGCGGGCAGACTTAGACAAGCTTTCAGAGCTCAGTCTGAACAGATGTTTCAAACCCCCTGCTTTTGGGCACACAAATGCTGCTCAAATCCACAATTTCTCAGACGCCAGCCAAGACGGCTATGGCATTGCATTGTATTTCTTGCTGACAAATGAACAGGGTGAAAAACATCTATCATTCTTGATGGAAAAGTCCAGAGTCTCTCCACTCAAACAGATCACAATCCAGAGACTGGAGTTGGCAGCAGCGACTGATGCAGTCAAGATTGATTGGATGCTGAAAGAAAAACTTGAAGTTCCCCTGATGGAGTCTGTCTTCTGGACAGATAGTACAACAGTACTAAAGTATATTGAAAACGATGCCCTTTGTTTCAAGACGTTTGTAGCAAACCGTGTCTCTTTCATCAGAGAAGCTACTACATCTTCTCAGTGGAAGTATGTCAGCACCTCACAAAACCCAGCAGATCAAGCTTCAAGAGGTTTGAAGATCCAGAGCTTCATGGAAAGTAAGAGCTGGTTTCAGGGGCCTAGTTTCCTGCAAAAAGAAGATGAATGGCCGGAACAACCTGAACAGTGTACTTACCTGATTGAAGATGATGTTGAGGTGAAGACATCTGCAGCCGTGTCATGCACAACCTCAAACGAGTGCATAGATCCATTGAATCAGCTCGTTGAGTATTACTCAAGTTGGCAT
>NC_045740.1:25907692-25908023 GCF_008692095.1 Etheostoma spectabile | reverse complement strand
AAAGGCCACAGCCTGGATTTTGCACTTGAGAAGGATGTTGCGGTACCTGAGTGAGAAGAGAAAAGAGTGTGAGCAGAACATACAGCAGAATGTGAATGATCCAGAGAAACGCAGATCCATAGTTAATAATAATGAAGAGAAAAACCTGGAAAAAAGAATACTTGCCGTGGAAGATCTATCCGGAGCTGAAATGGAACTAGTCAAATACAGTCAGAGACAAGCTTACGCGGAGGAGATACAAGCTTTGCAGCCGGGAGGCTCCCTTATGAAAAAGAACAGTTCTATCTCCAAACTGGATCCATTCTTGCAAGATGATGTGTTGAGAGTAGGA
>NC_045740.1:25907439-25907682 GCF_008692095.1 Etheostoma spectabile | reverse complement strand
CTGAACAGATCGGCGATGCCTGAGGAGGCCAAGCATCCTGCCATCCTGCATAAAAGGCACAGAATAGCCCGCCTCATCCTCCACTACATCCATCAAGAGTGTGGACATGGAGGTAGGAACCACATCTTAGCCATGTTGCGACAACGGTACTGGATACCAAAAGCCAATACTGCAGCAAGAAAAGTGATTTCAGAGTGCAACCTCTGCGGAAGACAGGAGAGCAGAAAATGGCAGATCTGCCAC
>NC_045740.1:25907133-25907429 GCF_008692095.1 Etheostoma spectabile | reverse complement strand
AGTCCCTGACAAACCACCCTTTACCAATATGGGTGTGGATTATTTTGGACCTTTTGAGTTCAGAAGAGGACGTGCAAAGGTCAAGCGTTATGGAGTGCTCTTTACATGTTTAACCATCCAGGCAAGAAATAGCCCATTCTCTTGACACCGATTATTGTATTAATGCCATACGGCGTTTTCAAGCCAGAAGAGGTCAAGTGTTAATCATTCGTTCCAACAACGGCACAAACTTTGTTGGTGCTGAACGAGAGCTGCGTGAGACAGTAGCAGAGCTGGATCAGTCTCGTATCAATGAA
>NC_045740.1:25907024-25907123 GCF_008692095.1 Etheostoma spectabile | reverse complement strand
GAAAGGGTGTGCAATGGATTTTCAACCCGCCTGCTGCATCCCACCACTGCGGCATCTGGGAGCGTCAAATCCGCACAGTGAGAAAAGTGCTGAGCTCTG
>NC_045740.1:25906894-25907014 GCF_008692095.1 Etheostoma spectabile | reverse complement strand
ACAGCTCTTAGAAGATGAAGGACTTCATACTCTCCTATGCGAAGTTGAGAGGATCATAAATGGGAGACCCTTAACCATGAACACAGATCTTCCTAATGACCTTGAGCCACTGACGCCAAA
>NC_045740.1:25906608-25906872 GCF_008692095.1 Etheostoma spectabile | reverse complement strand
CAGCCTAGTTTTCCACCTGGTGTGTTTGTTAAGGATGATGTCTACGCCCGTCGGCGCTTGAGACAAATACAAAATATGGCGGATCTGTTCTGGCGAAGGTGGACTCACGAATACTTACCGCTTCTGCAAGAAAGGCAAAAATGGCTCAACCTACAAAGAAGTTTCAAGGTTGGAGATGTCGTTCTCATCGCAGATTCATGTCTGCCAAGAAACTCCTGGATGTAAGGCAGAGTCATGAGGGTGATGCCCGACTCCAAAGGCGTT
>NC_045740.1:25906308-25906598 GCF_008692095.1 Etheostoma spectabile | reverse complement strand
CTGAAGTTCGGACAAAGACCAGCATCATTCAATGACTCATAACTAAACTTTGTTTATTGCAGGGAGAAGACTGAAGATAAAAAAAAAAAATTAGAAATACCTACCAGAGTAGATTGAATAGAAGAGAAATTACCAGTTTTGAATAGTCTGTGTAAGGTATTTGGTTGTTAAAACTTACCAGTTAATGTTTACCTTTAAATACTTTCCTGCAAAAAGGAATTGAGAACTTGTTAAATGTGGGAGTCTATATGGCTTCAGTTTAAGTTTAGGTTGATAATTGATATGCTAAG
>NC_045740.1:25899126-25906298 GCF_008692095.1 Etheostoma spectabile | reverse complement strand
TTAGGGACCGGGATATGTTGAAGCCATTTCTATGTAAATAATCTTTTGAGTTTATTTTTGTAATACTTGACAAAACCTGTGTTGAAAATTGAACGTAAAAATTGAGTTTACCAGTGACCTAGGATAGTGTAATTTGATTGGCTGCTAGATGTAGTATAAAAAGAAATAGTATCCTGGAAAAAAGCCAGAAGCCACTGGACTTTGGAGCAACACAGTCTTTTGACCTACACAGGAATTACAGTTAATTTATAAGAAAAGTAAAGATCCTAAGTTTTTGTATTTTATGTTTTGAAATTTTTTAAGTAAACAATCAAACGAAGAACTTTGAATTCAAGACTTTTATTTACTGACGTTTTGTGTTGATTACAAAAGAACTTTGGAGTCCTAAGCTAGTGAGTCAGCTTGTAGCACTCACAACAACAAAAATATGCATTTACCTCTAAATGCTTTTTCAAATTCAATGTTGAATTCTTAAAAGCCAGCAGTTTATGGTGTTTTGGTTGGCACAATTAGCAGCACATTCGCCAGGAGTCATTCTTGATGCCTACTATCTCAAACATCTCTTTCAGATAAGGCCGAGGGTGATCGGGAATGTCTTGCTGCTTGTCTGCCGAATATCTGGGATCTCTGTTGTGTTCATTTTCAGTCATGTCGTCATCCATAATGCTATGCTAACGCCACCGGCATCAAGCTGCAATGATTTGCCACGAATGAATGCCGCCAAATCTGTCCAGTCGTCTTGTAGTGGTGCGTCAAAATCAACGTAGATTCCCATTCAATAGGATTGAATTTGATATTGATGACGCAAAAAATAATTACTGTAACTCCACTGCAATGAATTAAAACTAAAGTAACGAACCAATTTTGAAAAATGTAAGGAGTAGAAAGTACCAATATTCGTATTAAAAATGTAAGGAGTAGAAAGTAAAAAGTCGGCGCAAAAATAAATAGTAAAGTAAAAATATCTGAAAAATCTAATTGAGTACAGTAACGCAGTATTTGTCACTTCGTTACTTCCCATCTCTGGTACTCACAGATGTTCCTCATCTGGTGATAGAATCCCTGCTTTCCCCAGCCTTTCTGTTTGCTCAGAGCTCCACAGGTACAAATTAGTTTTGCACCAAATGTATCACAAGAAGTGTTGCAAAAGTTAATTTGAGAGGTTGTAATCACTGAGTTGCGGTTGATGGAAAATGAACCCAAATTAAAATATATATATATATATATATATATATATTGCACTACATGCTTGCAGCTGTCATGGTGTTCATGCAAATATCAATCTACACATTTGTAAATATATTTTCTGTGACTTCACATTCAGAATGCAGGTGTGTGAATGTTTCAGTTCAGACTTTTCTTACAAGCTCTTCGTTTTTTTTCTTTGTGTGACTTCAAGTTCAGATCACATGCAATATTTTTTACAAGTGCAAATTTTTATTTTTACAAGTGCAAATTTTAACATACAAAGTAGTTAATAGTAGCATCGTATTCTACAAAATCACACCTTTTGCACCAAATTTACCTTCATACTACTACTGTAACTCATAGGATTTCAGAGGGAAAGAAGTTTTGTACGGCAGACCTTGCAAACTGCCGTTGTATGGAAGCAAATCAGAGACATAAGTCTTTGAATTTTAACAGCCACTGAACACTTACTATTGAAATATTTTATTTTGAAAATGATGTATCTGAATTAATTTGTTCTGAATTCACCTCTTTGAAATTATTTTACTTCAGGAACCATATATCTGAATTAATTTGTTCTGAATTCACCGCTTTGAAATTATTTTACTTCAGGAACCATATATCTGAATTTATTTGTTCTGAATTCACCTCTCTGAAATTTAAAATTAGAAAATTCTTGGTCTCCATTTTAAAAACCTGAATTTCTATACATATATTTCAGTGTTCACAAATTCAGATAAAAAAATATAACTTGCAAAATTTCAGATAAAATAGATTCAAGGTGATGTTGTTGAAATTCAGATCGAAAAATTCAAGTTAAATATTCACACAGTAACATCCCGGCTACCCAGGCTAGGAGAAGCAATTGAGCCTGCATACAATTGAACCGACGTCTGGCCTATCAGAGCACGGCCTGTCTATCATGTGACCCAAGATCTCAGTCTTGGATATTGAAACTGTAAACCGCTGTAAACATGACTGCCAGGAGAAACGACGGTGCTTCGGTAAGTTTGCTGTTTATGTACAACCAAACTCAGGGCTCGACACAAGGACGTTGTAGCTAAATATGTTTGGAACACATAGCTACGGTTTGTGTAACTCGTGTCTCTGTGTAGGTAGCTAAGTCTTCAGGACAACACGTTATAGCTAGCTAGCGCTCAGCGGTGAAGTTTCTAAAAACAAGTGTTAGCCTGCTCCGAGATGAATCGTGCCAATTAAACATCTGTCCATGCAGATTACCTATACTGACCATACCGTAAGCTGGTCAATGATCCATCTAAAACGCTGTTTGGAGTAGGCTAAAGTTAAATCCCGGAGTGAATAACTTTAGGGAATCGGTTACATAAATCATAGTATCATCATTAATCATAATTAATAAATCATCATTAATAAGTTCAAAGTTGTGTATTTTGGTGTGTGAATTGTAAGTGATTTAGCTACCACTATTACTACTACACTCTTATCATAGTTCTAAGATACAATCCATTGCTTTAAACATGTTGCTGAATATTGAGCCCTGAAACGGCATTTCGATTATTTGAATATTAGGGTTTGAAATGTAATTACTGTATGTTCATTAAAACAATTGTGTTTTCTTTCTTACATTTTTTGTTTCTAAGGAACTGCTGCTTGACCACATTTTGGAACGACTCTCGGCTCTCGTTTAGAGCATATTCTTGGGCAATCGCCTCTGGATTTCAACTATTTGGACTTCTTTTGCACATAAAAATGTGTTTTTGAATGCCATATCCAGTCATGTAGAGAATATAAAAAAAACTAAAATAGGACATTCTCCAACCCCTCAGCTGTTTTAGAGTATTAGAGCCTCTAGCTCTAGTATTAGAGCCTACTGTAAAGTAAAATTGGCTAAGGGGGTGGAGACTGTCTTGCTTGATTGTATATAATGGGGAAGAAATAATGCGGTTAGATAAAAAACATAGCCTTATTGTTTACCGGATGTCTAGATCTGGACAGTCCTCTAGTGTTAATGTTGCAGTCTCTGGGCTTCCTCCAAACAGGACATGCACAACAACAGGGCTGAGCCCTGATAGGCATGGTCCTCCATGAACAAAGGAGTGCCCCACCATTCTCCCTGCCATGACGAACATGTCACTTTCCACAAGAAAGGGATAGGCTGAGGGTACTGAATGGCCTGGCTGTCCATCAAAGAGATGTGTAACAGCAGTGTTTGCTGTAACAGAAATAAAAAATGTAGACAAAAGAAAATTCCAAATATTACATACTTTGCCAGGGTCCAGCAAACAAACAGATATAAAAACACAATACTTTAATGCCATATTTGTTATTGACAAGTCAGCTTACACATAGCTACAGTCTATATACCAAAGTTGATGCAAAACCCAGACTTAAGCTTGTCCATACAAGTAGAGAGGAAAAAGCGACTCACACCCTCTCCAATGGCTGCGTCACCTGTAACACAATGGAGAGGTTGATATAGTAAAAGAGAAAAGCAATACTTTAAGTAGGCCTTTACTACTTTGACATGAAATTGAAGCTACCTTCAAATTGCAATTCAAGGGCCGTGCCCCTTTCACATTTGGCTTCTTATAGAAGCAGATGAGCGCAGTGTCTTGTTCAGCAGCCTTCTTTCTAACATCCATGCTGAGAAGTAATGGATTCTTACTTTCATGATGGCTAAGAATAGAATCCCGAAACAGAGACACGGCCTTGGTAGAGTCTTGTACTGTGAGCCACTCTAGTAAGAGATAAAAAGAAAATATGTTACCAATAAACTGACTTAGTATATGGAACTTATGGAAAGAAAATTTCAGCAATTACATATTCTAAAATCAGACAACAAAATTTGTTGCAATAAATAGAAACTGCTATTTACCAAAAGCAGTACAATACAGTAATGTTTTAAAAACGATCAGATGAGGTGTAGGTTATGCCATGTAACATGCCACTTTTGACTGCATTGCATCACCACAGTTTACCCTCTCTAACATTCTTGTCCTGCTGCTAACCCTGAATAGGACCTACCATTTGCAAATGTTTCACTACTGGACAATCCAGGGATTGCTGCTTGCTCTTCAACAGTACTCCTATCCAACACCTCATTTCCTGCCCCGGCAACATTCACAACACAATGTTAATTCCATTTGTAAAACTGCGTTAATGGTTTACATCTGCTGGGGAGTGAAACAAGTACATACAAAAAACAACAACAGAATTACAGTATATAATGTACCTTTCTCCTCATGAAGCAGCATGTACTTCAATGAAGTCAACGGGAAACACTTTCATGCAGATAGGACAGGGCTCCTGAACTTGTTGGGAGAAAATGGAGTTAGCAAAGATAATCAAAAATTAAACTTCAGCAAGAATCACTTTAATTTAGTCATGGCTTTGTATTTTTCAAGAAAACCATTTGCCCTCATTGAAAATTGTGATTTTAAGCCATCCATATTGAATGCCAAATCTATTGAAAATGCTTTATTTAGTTTTTACAGTGTCTCTCACCCTGCTCACTGTTATCCTCCCAATTAAACAGGTCTTCATCATTGTCAACATCAATGATGTTGCAAGACTTCAAGTGTTCCATCAGGAGCTGGAGTGGAATGGCTGCTCCACACTTTTGGTACTTTGCCTTAGGCATGCAATTTAACACTTCATTACTTAGTTGCAAAGGAGTTGTTTTGATTTTGTCTTGAATTGAATGTAAAGAGGAGATTTACCCCCCTGGCTTGCAGCCTTTATGATGTTGCCTGTGTAGCCAGTATGATCAGGTGCCACCAGGGAAAGCTTTCGGGAACCCCATCCTCCTATAGAAAACATTAAAATGAAAAAAAAAGTGCTTTACATATGATAAAAATTGTGCATACCTCTTCAGCAGCCGGCCTCCAGTTACAGCCTCCAATTGAGGAAAGACAACTTTGAGTGTCTCACATAACTGTAAGCAGAGCAGATATATAAAACATTATTAATAAGCATGTATCCTTACTATGGAGGCTGACCTGTTGAAATTAAAGATGATTGTACTAGAACATCAGTCAGTAAAAAACAGAATACATTAATGCAGACTATGTTTAAGGTATATAAGAAACTTTCTTACAAACATTTTAATAAATGCTTGTCCTGGTTGCCACATCTCAAAAAGTAATGGGGTAGGACTGATTAACAAAATTCTTCATAGTTATAGTACAACTATCATAAATATATACATCTATGGAATCTGCTTGTTACGATTTCATTGACGCAGAACACAGATACAAAAACCAAAAAACAGATGAAAGGGAGAACGAGACAAGTTGGGGGAATGCAGCAGACCACAACACTGCTTACCTCATCGTGTGTTGTACTCTCATCTAAATTAACAGACCTGCGGCCCAGTCCTGCCTGCAAGTGGATTATTTGGTCTTGTTCTTTTGGTGTTTTTTCATATTGTTTTGGCAAAAGGTGGAAAGCAGCTTGCATTGGTTTAGGCCTTTTAGCAGGAACAAGATTCACTGCAGGAAAACGCCTCTTCCCTTTTCCCTTAGTGAACATACCTGGAAAAGACCTGTAGGAAATAACAGTCTGTTAAAACTTGATTACTATCAAACTGAGTTTGTATAAGATTCAATTAATCCACAGACTATAATGTTGAACCTTGTCATTTCTATCTGAAGAGAAGGCCTTGGTGGCTGATTGCCTGACATCTCATTTTTGCCTATTTGCCTCCGTTCCCTGTAGTATTGTAACCAAAGATAATCATTAATCAAAGTCTGTAATTATTGGGTTTAAAAATATCCATGTGAACAGATTGAAAAATATATATATTTTAAACCAACAGTGTGGGGACCAGTGTGGGGTGGACCACCCTCTCCACCCCACACTGGTCCAACAGAGGAGCAGCTTCTCAAAGAGGCTCAGACAGTTTAAATGCCGCACGGACCGCTACAGGAAATCATTCCTACCACAGACAATAAAACTCTTCAACACGTCATCCCTGGGTGCTAGATGAGACTCTGAGACACCACAACATTGCAATAAGGGCAACTGGAACGATTGGTTCATTTACATTTTTTTAGCATACTTATATTTAAACAGCTGCACATTTTTGTTTTTTCCCATCTTGTATATACTTAAATATTTGTTCTTACATTCTTATATTTTATTCTTATATTGTGTTATTATAATTATAATTATTTCATGTATATTGTATGTATTTATATTTTGTGTGCTGCTGTAACACTGTAATTTCCAATTTTTTTGGGATCAATAAATATCTATCTATCTCTATCTATCTATCTATCTATCTATCTATCTATCTATCTATCTATCTATCTATCTATCTATCTATCTATCTATCTATCTATCTATCTAAACACTTAACCTTATATCCTGACTGCTGCGAGGTACATCTCGACTGGCTGCACCTCCTCCCCTTTCAGATTGGGTCAATAAAGACATTAAGTTCCTGGCTGATCGTAAAAGCTCAGCATGATTACCCTGTCAACACAAATATACATAAAATACAAAATAACATCACAAAGAGAAAAAATGGTTTAATACGTCTAATGTTTAAAGCTAAAATGCAATCTGCATCGACAGCTGTTGAAATCACACCAATATCCCATTGTAACATTACATTATATGTGTTGATCCTTCCATCTACATTCATGGCTCCCTGTCTGTCTGTGAGCTTCTACCATTGAAGTCTTTTTTTGCAGTTTTCAAAATTTTATTTTGTTAAAAAGTGGGCGGCCACCGTTGAGCGTTAACGTCAGCTAGCTAGCTATAACATGTCGTCCTGCAGACTTAGCTATCTACACAGAGACACGAGTCACACAAATTGAGCTATGTGTTCCAAGTCATGTTTACAGCGGTTTACAGTTTCAATATTTGTGCCAACCAAGATCTTGGGTCACATGACAGACAGGCCGTGCTCTGATAGGCCAGATGTCGGTTCAATTGTATGCAAGCTCAATTGCTTCTCCTAGCCTGGGTAGCCCGGATGTTACTGTGTGAATATTTAACTT
>NC_045740.1:25898533-25899107 GCF_008692095.1 Etheostoma spectabile | reverse complement strand
TCAGCAATCGAATTTCATCAACTTGAATCTATTTTATCTGAAATTTTGCAAGTTGTATTTTTTTATCTGAATTTGTGACCATTGAAAGATATGTATTGAAATTAAGGATTTTTAAAATAGAGACTAAGAATTTTCAAATTTAAATTTCAAAGAGGTGAATTCAGAACATATAAATTCAGACAAATGGTTCCTGAAGTAAAATAATTTTAAAGAGGTGAATTCAGAACAAATTAATTTAGATACATCATTTTCAAAATAAAATATTTCAATATTAAGTATTTAGTGGCTGTTAAAATACAAAGAATTATGTCTCTTATTTGCTTCCATACCGTTGGTTTCTTCTTTGCCTATTCAGATGTGTAATCTTATAGCCAAACTTTATTATTTTCAGAGCAGAGGGATCCATGACGTTAAGTTACTAGTCGTAGCCAGTCTTGCTTATTGCAGGTCTACCGCATCACATGGTAATATTGGCAATATTTTAAGAAATGCACTCACTGATGCAATTTATGATTTGACAAATGCACCACAGTAACTGAGAAAAAATGTAACATAGTTATGATTGTATTTCAGT
>NC_045740.1:25893260-25898523 GCF_008692095.1 Etheostoma spectabile | reverse complement strand
GAGACATGTCCATGTTGATTTCACATTGCCAAATCAAACCTGAATGATTTAAATTAAGAGGCTACAATGAGCTACCCACCTGGCAAGCCTATTATGGTGGAAATATGCTTCCAGAGCATAATTTTGCGTCCAAGGTCTCTGCACGACCTCAAACTTGTGTCATACAGCTCTGGGAGATCACTGATGGCCAAAATCAACCTCTTGTCCATGCTCCGTGTGTGGAACCACGTGTATTCTGTGTTTACTTTTTTTCTGTTTTTGTCAGACACATGAATGCACGTCACACCGCGGTCAAAGTTGTGCATGTCACAGCGCAACTTTGAACCACATTGAACTTTGACCGCGGCACGCGCAAAAGTGGCTAAGTAGCAAATTGCAGCTTGCGCTGAGCAAAGTGCAACGCAGCGGCAGGCCAGTTCTTGCACACACAAGCCATTGACAACAATGGGTTTCATAGCACTGCATGGGTACAATGTGAATTAAACTTCCTTCCTGAAACGGGCCTCTGCACCCATACCCTTGCAATTACAACTTTCAACAACCCTCTGTAGAAGCTCACCTATGTCATCATTTTTTATAAATTGGTCAAATGGTTTCCAGATTTCCTCATACACCCCCCCCCCATTTTTTCTATATAAATTGTAATCTCTCCATTGTACATTGCACCATATTCTTCATCCACGCACTGATTGTAAATGCCTCCATTATTTTCTTCCAGATAAGAGCTATTGTCGTTTTTGCCATTAGTGTAGGAAAACAATTAATTAATATCCTTGGGGTTTCAGATTCAGATTTGTTGGATACAGGTGCAGCAATATCATTTTAGGGTCAAGTGGAATTATCACAGACAAGATGAACATAGTTTAATTGATCAACTTCCACCCAGTGTTTTAATTTTGTCACACTCCCAGACACAGTGTATAATGTTCCTTTAACCTCATTGCATTTAAAACAGGTAGTACTGTTGCGTTTATTTAATTTGACAGGTGTTGTGTATGTCTGCATTAGGGATGTAACGGTATGAAAATTTAACCTCACGGTTTTAATGACTAAAATGATCACGTTTTTAGTGTTATCGCGGTATTTTTAAAAGTGTGTTCAATATGTTCAGAAAGCACTGATAGGCCTGAAATAGTTTTAAAAAGTGTAACAGTGTTTATTATATTACAGAAATATAGGCAATAGGCTGATAAAAACTGTCTGCTGAAACACTGGCCCGCTGTAGGGTGTCCAGTAAGAACTTGAACCAGAGATGACCGATTTTGAGATCCAGGAAGATTTATTTACAACAATTTACAACATGAAGTTAACTATGAAATTGTATTTGATATTACACGTGAAGTGGGATGTGGTTCTGAAATATAAGCAAATAATAATGCACATTATTAAGCATCTGATTTATTATTAATTGTATAATTATTTACCAAAACTAAATGTTTACATTTATTTCTCTGTAATAATTAAAATGTAACATATTGCTTAATAACACAAACTGAGAATAAGTTACATCTATTACAGCAGCACACGTAAGTAATATTAAACAATCTGCACATCTATCAGCTATATGCAGTAAGAAACAGCAACAGCAATTTTGTCAAGGCGATAATATCTCTCTCTAAAAATAAATGTCATGTCGTAACAAGGGCTAAATGTATCCACACAGCAGAACAGTGCCAGACTTTGTATCAGTATGTGACTCTGAGAGCCAATGACCAAGCGGGAGTGAGAAGAGGTTGACGTCACATGTACGGCTCCAAATTAATTTCCTTGTTCCTGGAACCTTCTTCAACGGGTGAACAGAAATGATCTAGGTCCTGATAAAATTGGTGGGCGCACATTATGCCACTGGGCTGACCAGCTCATCATATGTTCCAGATGTCACTGTGATCAAATCCCTTCCACGGTTATTCCAGTGTAGATCACTAATCCCTCACATCTTTGTCAATGTAGACCTTTGAAAAAATCGTAGCCTGTCATATGTTGAGAAAGTTGATTCCCTTCAGTTTGCCCCTCTGGCAAAGCTTTTTATTCTGAACAGCATCTATAAACATTTAGAAAGCCAAAAGCTCATGTCAGGGTTTTGTTTGCAGACTTTTTTTCCTGTGTACAATACAATGCAACCACATCTTTTAATACAGACGCTGCGATGGAATTTCAATTTGCCTCACCAGTTTGTTTTGTGGATTCAAAATCTTTTGACTGGTCGAGAGCAGTTAGTCTTTGTGAACAATAATTTCTCAGACCCTCTAACTATGTCCACAGGCTCACCACAGGGCTGTGTTCTCTCTCCGCTCTTTTTTAGTATGTACGCTGATGGTTGTACTTAGATCTCAGAAGGAAAGCCACTTAGTCAAATTTCTAGCTGGTAAAAGCTAAATGGTATTGCTGTCCAAGGTTCAGCATCTGGTCATGGGAAGGCTCTCCCTGATTTTGGTTGTTGGTCTGACTAACACTGCTTGGACTTCCAATTGGATACCTCTGCAAACTTCCACTCCGCTAAAACGGCAGTTGTTGGGGCAAGTTTTAGAGTGCCTTTGTGCCTCTTAGCACACACAAAATACAATTAAAATGTCTGTGCAACAGGGCCCCTATGTGACAACAAGATACGTTTTCAATAGTGCTGTCAAACAATTAAAATACGTAATTGCAATTAATCGCATTAATGTCATAGTTAACTAGTAATTAATCACAAATTTTTATCTATTCTAAATGTGCCTTGATTTTGTTTTTTTCCCATTATTTTTTCTAATTTTAATGCTCTAATCAACATGAAAAAGTGGATTGGCTTGCTTTGTGCAAAACAACATTGGCATATAGCCTACTGTGGAGTTCAGTCTCACACGTAACATTCTCACAGAAGCAAGGATGCCAGTCGGGCCTGCTACTACCACACAGATTGACACGGCCAAGCCTCCTGCTTACCAACACCAGATCGATCACACACAAAATGGATGTGCTATAAATGCTATAACGGATAATAATAACGGAACTGCTGCGTGATGACTATAACAGAAGCTTGGTTAAACACACAAGTTTATCTCGGACGACAGCTAGCAGCTAATAGCTACTAGCTAACAGATAACAGGGCAAAATAGGTGAATTTAAACAAATAACTGAGTTGAAAACACATCTTGTTATCCCGTAAGGGCGCTGTTAATGTTACACAGACATTTAAATTTCATTTTGTGTCTGTTAAAAGGAACAAAGGCACTCTAAAACTTGCCCCGACAACTGCCGTATGACTGCAGTGGAAAGCTCGTAGAGGTAGCTGCACCGATTCAGGTCGGGTTTTATTGATTCGAAAGTACACTCGCGTATTTATAGCCATCAATATTAATGTAAAAATTGGCCGGAATACTCCTTTAATGTCTCCAAAACCAAGGAACTTGTCATTAATTTTACGTGCATTAAACCTGTAGCCAGGGTGTCTATCATTCAAAAATGAAAAGGTTGAAATTGTCACATCATTTATGATTTCGATAACCACCTTAATTCAGTGTTAATACTGAGGCTATTGTGAAAAAAGGGCAACAGAAATTCACAATTCAATTCAATTCACACAATCCTTTTCTGTCATGCCAGTAAGTCTCTGTCGTATTTATCAATCTTTTATTGAAAGCCTTATAACTTTTTTCTTTTATCTGCTGGTTTCACAGCCTTATAGTGAAAGACAGAAACAGCCTGAACAATTTTGGTGTTTGATGGACTCTGCTGCGGTAATATGCCCAGAGAAAAAAGAGACGTTTGAGAATGTGCCGCTTTCCAGGCCAAGTATAACAAGAAAGATTGAGGACATCTGGAGATCCAGCTGCAAAGAAAAGCAGACAATTTTGAACTTTTTTCCTTGGCTCTGGACAAAAGCTGTGAAGTCTGCAACACAGCCCAGTTAAAAATTTATATTCGTGGGATAACGAAAGACTTTTAGATAATGGAGGATCTGGTAGCAATGCGATCAATGAAAGGGACAACAATGGGGGGTGATTTGTTCACTAAGGCAAATGCACATTTTGACAAAATGGGACTTAAATGGAATACACTGGCATGTTCTACAACCGATGGTTGTCTAAAGCTAACAGGAAAAAATGTCTGACTTTTGAAGCGGATGCAAGATAAAGCGACTGAAGTGAACTCAGACCTGAAATTGGTATTTTTGCATTGTATTATACATCAGTAGATATTGTCTACAGTAAGTCAGTGCTGAAACAGTTAACTTCATGGTCAAAAGATGTTGGTTCTCTTTGGATTGCCCTACACATACTGTATGTGAACAAACATTTTCAGCGATGAAGTTTAATATATCCAGATACAGATCTTCTCTCACTGATCACCTGTCAGCTGTCCTTTGCATATCCAACTCTGACATTGAACCTGACTTCAGTGCACTTGTTCAGGCCCAGCACAGACTAGATTTTTCTCAATGAACAAGAAAAATAACTGAAAAACAGCAAACAAGGTAGTAAGACTACAAATAAAAAGATAATAACACTTTGTATGAAGTTAATTTAATATGCACATTTGGGTGACAATTGCTTTGTGAATGCTGTTCAAATAGTGACATAATGTTGCCATCTTGTCCCGACATACAGGCAAAAACTAAAATCTGTTAAAACTGTTGTAAAGAGGGTGAAAAGATGGACCAATGAGTCAAAGCTGGATTTACAGGCCTGCTTTAACTGTACTGATTGGAGTGTTTTTGAGGCTGCAGCCACTGATCTGGACGAACTAACTGACACTGTGACATCTTACAGCAGCTAAGATGAGCTATGCTAACAAGCTGGAAAAACAGCTTTACGAACAGAAAAGTGGCAGCAGCGGTCGGAGACTGGGGGTCCGCGTCGGTGGCGGCAGCGGTTGACGGCTGGTCGGTCTGTGCTGACTCCTGGTCAGCCCGAGCCCGCGCTGCCCTCCGGGAAGCGAGGGACTGTTTAGACCCCTTGGTGGAACCCACTGGTGGCTGCTGACTAAACTCTGTAATAAGCATTTCAAGAACATGAATGCACCCAAATGAAAAGAGAGATCAGTGTGTCAAAGGAAGTCCCCCATCAGTCTAAACTACAGCTGCATAACTATGATCTGCTCCTAGGCAAAACCTTTTTTTATCTTTGGGTATTTTTCCCTTTGTTAGAGTTGATAGGCCTGAAAGGGGAGAGAGAGATGGGGGATGACACGCAGCAAAGGGCCACGTGTTGGATTCAAACCCGGGCCCCCCTTGAGGACTCACACAACTTGTGGGCGGCTGTTGCTCAGTGGTAGAGCGGTTGCC
>NC_045740.1:25889292-25893250 GCF_008692095.1 Etheostoma spectabile | reverse complement strand
CGGAAGGTTGGTGGTTCGATCCCCGCCCATGCAGTCATTGTCGAAGGGCAATGACGCTGAACCCCGAGTTGCCCCCGGTGCTGCGCATCGGAGTGTGAATGTGTGTGAGTGTTCCTCCGGTGAGCAGATGGCACCTTGTACGGCAGCCCTGGCCACAGTGTATGAATGTGTGTGAATGGTGAATGTTTTCTGTAGATGTAAAAGCGCTTTGAGCAGTTGTTAAGACTGGAAAAGCGCTATATAAATACAGCACATTTACAACATTGGGCAAACGCTCTTACTCTGTGAGATAGCGGTAGTCACGTCCTAGGCAAACCTGAGTCTGTTCTTCAAGGGTTGGTAGATACACCCTCCCCTGCCATTACATCTGGCTTGATTGATAGGTATAATTGGGTATCATCCGTATAGCAGTGTAAATTAGTAGTGTTATAACAGTGTAAAGTAATAGTGTTTCCTAATAATATTGCCTAGAGGAAGCACACATAAGGTGAATAGAATTAGTCCAAGCACCGAGCCTTGAGGAAAACTATAGATGACTTTATGTTATCCATCTACTGCTAACTACAAGTAGCTACATGCTAACGCCCACTTTCGGGACACATTACTGCTAAAACATGTTTGGTTGTGTAATATTTGGTTTAGAAGCCTTTTTCATGGTACAAAGTCATGCTGTAAACTTTGTTGCAGTCAGTCTCCACCTGTGGAGTGCAACAACAACGGAGATTCCAGTAGACTCAGAGATGCAGAGAAAACACTGACCAATCAGTGCAGACTGGGCTTATTCAAGAGAAGAGGCGCTTTTCATGAGAAAAATAAAGTGTTTTTTTAACATTAAATCATGTGAACATGTTCTAGTAGAATCACAAAATATAGGTATGAATCTGAAAACAGTATTTAACTAAAAAGTAATGATCCACACACACACAGTAACAATATTCACAAATATATTTTAATTTTTTATCCTGTGTAAACAATTTTTTTATGAGTTACTGACTGACTTGCCAACTTTTTATTGATCCACACACGTACACATGCAGAAACCCACTAACAAACACATACAGGCACTTGTTTTCTTCACACCGTCCCTAGAGTTGAAGCTTTCAAGGCAATTGTGGAACCTTCAGTAAACCAGAAAAAAAAACATGTTGGCATATCCAAATTTGAAGCGTGTGTTAGTGTTTGTGTGTATGTGTGAAAAGAAATACTCCAAAAGTTGCAGAAGGGGAGGAAAATACATTCAAAGTTTTTATTAAACTAGAAAGGCCACATATGGACTTTCCAGTTATATTCTTATGAACTTCTGTAAGGTAATATATTTTATTTTTTATTTCTTAAAAGGGGACAATACATATTAATGAACATTTTCACAAATGTAAAAATGCCAGATTGTAGCCTTAGGCTAATTTCCATCTGCAGACCCCCTGGCAGGTTAATGGTACACAAAAAATAATAAATGCATACAAATACACTATACACAGGCTAAATACAGAGAAACAAGGACAAGAACAGTGATCAAATCAGAACAGACAGTAACAAGAAGAATGGAGAACAAAGGACACATAGAGACAAAAAAACAAAAACAAAAAAACATCGACTATATTACACAAACCACAATTTTGCACATGCCCTGTCTAACCTGATATTGCACTGACCCATATAACACCACCCTATTTTGCACTGACCCATATAACACCACCCTAAATTGCACTGACCCCTATAACACCACCCTATATTGCACTGACCCACATTTTTAATAATGCAGTAACTCTATTTTACGTCTGATATATAAAAATTCACTAAACATGATCACAAGTTTGTGTGTCCCTCAGCCACACTTTTAAACGACTCCTAAGTCCGTCATTTGTCTTCCTGCTTTTGGGTGAATAATTACATCTGATGCATTATGATAGATAATGTGTTCAATAAAGTGGCCGTACTGCTACAGAGAGGTCTATGTGTGAGTGAATAGTAATAAAGTGCCATTCCCCCCACAAATAACAGACTATTATCCTACAGTACAGAGCCATTTTGTGAACAAAAAGTGGAACTTGTTCTTGGATGAGAGTACTTACCCTCAAACAAGTTAATTTGTCAATGTTGGCCTTTTCTCTGTCAGTGTTTCTTTTTCTCCTTTTAGTCATCCATTTAGTGACAAATTGCTTTATGTATCTACCTTTTTCTCTTCACAGGGAGATGAAGTACTGACTGTTATAAAAACTAAAGCTCAGTGGCCGGCATGGCAGCCGCTCAACCTGTAAGTATTGCTTAATTTCAGTTTCACAAAAGGGAAAAGGCATTTCTGTAAGACATATGATTGAAAATAAAAATAAATAATCCAGACATTGTGAAACAGCAACATCAACCTTAACAGAAACATTAATTTTTTTCTTCAGAAATTAGTATATACTAAATATGTTGTGGGTAGCAGGGGAAGGAGGACCAAAATGCAGGTTACAGGTGAACACAGGGTTGTTTATTGGAGCAAAAACCGGAAAAACTGTCCACGAGGGAACCAACAGTTCAAGAGCCCAAGGGAAAAAACGTCTAAACATCCACAACGCAAAGTCCTCCAGAGTCCAGGGCAAGAAGGGCAAAAACAGACAGGACTAAAACACAGGGAGAAACTTACTAAGAACACGGGAGGTTAGCTGACGCAGAATCCACAGGCAGACAGGCAAACACACAGGGCGACTGCGAACGGGCAAGCAAACTAGAATGATCAGACAAGGGACAAAGGAAACACAGGGGTTAAATACATGAGGTAATGAGGTAACGGGGAACAGGTGAGACATCAGGTGAATCACATTAGGGCGGGGCAGGACAATCAGACTGTGCAAGACGAGACAGAACAGGAAACCATACTATCAAAATAGCACAGGAAGCAAAACAAACAGACAGGGGAGCACAAGACAGGACCAACAACAGAAGACTGGGGAGAAAACCGAAACAAAAACACAGGGAAGGCCAAAGGGGAAAAATAACCCCAAACAAAAACCCCAAACCACAACAGTACCCCCCCCCCCCAAAGACAGATCCCAGATGTCAGAAAGACACTGGGAAAGAGGGGAACAAGGGACGGGGAAACCAGGGGACCAAAGTGCACCAGGAGCAGGGGCACAAGGACACTAGGGGCGGAGGCAGAGGGAAACAGGGAGCACTGGGGATGAAGACACAGGGGAGTACGGACAAAGAAAGCCAGAACAGGGAACAAGGAAGGGAACTAACGAGGGAACGAAGGGGTGACAAGAGAGGGACTGGAGAGGAAGGAACAAGGGAGCGAGAGAGGAACTGGAAAGGAGGGACTGAGAGAGGGACTGGGAAGGAGGGAACGAGAGAGGGACTGGGAAGGAGGGAGCGAAAGAGGGACTGGGAAGGAGAGAGGGACTGGAAGGAGGGAGCGAGAGAGGGACTGGGAAGGAGAGAGGGACTGGAAGGAGGGAGCGAGAGAAGGACTAGTAAGGAAAGAGGGACTAGGAAGGAGGGAACAAAAGGAGGAGACGGAAGAAGGAGAAGGAAGAGAGGTGATGAGACAACGGAGACTAAACAAAAAGCGGGAGAGTGACAAAAGAGAATCGATGAGAGAGAAGGGAGTTGATGAATGGGAAGACGAGACAAAAGGGACAGGCAAGGGGTAAAAGAGGGGAGACAAGACAGAAGAGGACAAGAGAAGGGCATGAGGAAACAGCACGAGGAAAGAGGACGCAAGGATGAAGATTGGACAGGAGAGGAAAAAAAAGGGATAGATAAGGGAACGAGATGGACGAGGAGGGGCGACGAGAGAGAGGAAATGGGACCAGAGACCAGACGAAGAAAGAGCGCCAACAGAGGGCACAAGGAAGGAGGGCACAAAGAAATCCAGAAAAAGGCTGGGGACGGGTGGCGAGCGAGGGACTAGAGGAGAGGAAACAAAGGAGGGATTAGGGATAGGGAGTACAGAGAGAGACAGAGAGAGAGAGAG